>NC_073692.1:64318721-64353063 GCF_029784155.1 Uranotaenia lowii | reverse complement strand
AATGAAAGTTTCGACCGCTATCTCAAATGTTCCGTTAGAAAAAAATCTTACTTTTAAAAAACGACATCCAATTTTGGCTTTGCTCAGCTGTATTTCATTTCCTAACGAACCGATTTTCAAAACTCAAATTTTAGTTTTTTGTCGTCAATTTGATCATTATTTTCATAGCACATACTTGGTCTGTCAAAATTCCCAGTTCTTCAGTATATTGGAATGATGATATAGATGTTTGAAATGTGCGCTTCGGGTCATATTGACCCGAACAGCTTTGGAGGGTTAAAACAAGGAAAATGTTATCGAGCAATTAAAAAAAAAAGTTTTTCCATATTAATTCTCAGTTTGCATAACTGGAGGAGAAATAAAATCTTTAAAAAAATGCAGTGAATGCAGATCCTGAACAGGATCCAGGAGAAAATAGACGCTACACTCCGACGGCAACAAGCTGGATTCCGATCTCGACGATCATGTGTGGACCACATCACAACGCTACGAATCATACTGGAACAAATCAACGAATTCCAGGACTCTCTTCTGCTGGTGTTCGTTGATTTCGAAAAAGCATTCGACCGGCTTAACCATGAAAACATCTGGGCGGCTCTAAGGCGACGAGGGGTCCCAGAGAAACTAGTCCATCTCATCGAAGCACAGTATGAGGCATTTTCGTGCAAGGTCTTGCACGACGGTGTCTTGTCCGAATCAATCCCGGTAACTGCTGGAGTGAGACAAGGATGTATTCTATCACCGCTACTTTTTCTAATCGTAATGGATGAGATTCTGATTGGATCGATTGACTGTGCACCGAACCGAGGATTGCCGTGGAATCCTTTAACAATGGAGCAACTGAACGACCTTGACCTGGCTGATGATATTGTTTTGCTCGCCCAAACACAACCGGACATGCAGAGCAAACTCGACGACCTCACCGAAAGTTCCAAGGCAGCAGGTCTCAAAGTCAATGTCGGAAAGACCAAGTCGATGGAGATCAACACAGGAAATCCCTCCAGTTTCATGGTAGCTGGGCAACAAGTTGAGAAAGTGGAGTGCTTCCAGTATCTTGGTAGCCAGATTACGCCTGATGGTGGTACCAGAAAAGACATCGAAACACGGATCAGAAAGGCCCGATTTGCGTTTGCGAGTCTTCGAAACATCTGGCGGTCACGCCAGATCTCTCTACGAACAAAAATCCGAATCTTCAACTCAAACGTTAAATCCGTATTGCTGTACGGGTGCGAAACTTGGTGCACATATGCGGTGACGACGCGAAAACTGCAAGTATTTGTAAACCGCTGCCTGCGGAATATCATTCGCGCTTTGTAGCTGGCAACTGGATCTCGAATGAGGAACTACATCGCCGGTGTCATCAAAAGGCGCTAGAAATCGAGATTCGGGAACGTAAGTGGAGATGGATTGGGCACACGCTGCGAAGAGATGAAAACGAGATTTGCAGAGAGGCGCTAGATTGGAATCCAGAAGGTCATCGAAGAAGAGGCAGACCCAGAAATTCGTGGCGGCGAAGCCTAGCCGCTGAAATCCGAACTGTCGACGAGAATCTTGACTGGGACCAGATGAAGACGCTGGCTCCGGATCGTCAACAGTGGAGGTCTTTTACCACGGCCCTATGCACCGGAGGATCGGCGCGGGATCATTAAGTAAGTAAGTAAGTAAGTGAATGCAGATTGTTGAATTCTAAAAGAAATTTTTATAAATGTTTTCATGAGAATCATCCGATTCGAGGAAGTCCACCTTCCCACCGTCGAAATGTGTTCTACAATTTTTATCGACCCTACATTGCGGTAGAGATGGTGATAAAATCGAACCCAAAGATCACTTCCATCCACCTCTTCCAAGAACCTGCGACACAACGCTTCCAGGTAGGGGGAGTAACCGATAGAAACAAATTGAAATAAAAATTTATGGATACGGGGCCGAAAAACACGTCACCAGCCATTCCCCTCCTCCAGGCGGCTGGCCATCTCAATGTAAGTGCTCAAGAATTTTCCCTCCTCCGCGTTGCCATCAAAAATCCAGCCAATCGAACCACTCGAAAGCAACCAGTCTCATCCATTATGTTGTACCGAAGCGACCACCTTCCCAATGCCATGTCGTTGACTGTTGTGGCCGCGCTGCCCCGACTCATATCGTAATTGAGGGAGGGAAAAAAGCCATCGAGAATTGATCTCACATATCGAATTGCATTAGCCCCGGGGGCGGGCGGAAGTTAGCGGCTTCGGTCGGACGTTATGGGGTGGAACACGAAGGATAGGAGTGTGTGGTTAGGAGAAAGATCACATTTCTACAGTTAAGCGATATGGAGTGGAAGAATTCTGGTTTTTAGATTCAGTTTGCTGTTTTCACCAAAGTATTATTTAAAATACATCAAATTTCGATTCATGATTGAATTTTCAAAAGATTTCATACCCACAGCATCTTTCGAAAGATTTTTCTTTTTAAAGGTAATTCAAATACAAAAAATCTGGCCCACTTTTATACATTTTTTATCAATTTGGGGGTCCAAATTTACGTTTGATTTATTACCAGTCGCTAACTTTTCACAAAGCTGCTATTTGTTGGTAGCAGGCAATTTTCTGTTGCCGGTAGTTGTCTGCTACACCCACAAATCAGACACTACTCCAATAATGAACTTCCATGAAGATTGAATTATCGGTATAAAAATCTATGTCGGACCAGCATTAACAAAAAAAACCAGAATAAGAAAAAAACTATTTCTCGTTACCCATTCCCATCCAATTCCCATCCTATTCCCATCTCATTCTCATCAAAGACAAAAGAGGATGAAAAAACACAGGCCAAACGGCAGACACAGTGCGTTTTTTTGGTAATCGACAAACTTTCGTTTGGTAACTGACTCAGATGGTGCACTGGGTAAGATATCGGACTAGCAAGTCGAGATGAGATGTTGCAGTGAGTTCGATTCTCACTATATTTTTTTTTTTTTTGATGAATTATCCAATAGGATGAAAATCCCTTAAAATGTTTTTCTTGTTTCGCTTGAATGTAGTGGTCATGCATCATTTTGCTTGGTAGCTCGAGTCTTTATGCCGGTAGTGCTTTTCCAATCATATTATCTTTGGTACAGTACACTTTTCAGCGCATTGTGTATGTATGTTGTATGTATGTTGATTATCAATCATGGGTGCACGGATTCACTGTAGTTTCTGCCTCAGTATGTGCTCACATGCATTCTTAGATTATTGAGTTCGACAAAACCTCAATGCAGCGTACAACATACCCGGACACAATGGCTTCGTATGGAATGACTTAGAATGTATTGTGTTTATGTAGGTTTATTTAGAAAGAACGAGTCAATCAGGTGGGCTAGTTTACTTATTCCGGCATCCTGGCCAGCTTGCAACTGATCGAACATTCTAATGATATAGTTAGTTATATGAGGAAACACATCTTACCTGTCGACCACTTATGGGATTCTGATGATACTCACGGTTTTCCGGACTCGATCTTTCGCGGTCACATTCGAACAAAACCAAAACCGATTGTGTTTTGATTTCGTTCTCTTTAGTCAATTCGCATATTGAGAGCAATAGCGGTTGACAGTTAATGATGGTCAATGATGATGACAACAATATAAATGTTTTCATCATGTACGCTAAACTCAGCCAACACAGCTTGTGGTCAGGAGTTACCCTGCAGTGTTGGCAGTTTATTCTGGGTGGATGGCCCAGAATATGATAGAATAGGTTAAGCGACAAGATTGTTATCGCTATAGGTCTAAGTTAGCTTGTAAGGACTTGACGAACAGAAATGAATAAACGGTATCTCATTTCCAAACCAAAAACTTCGTTGCTGAACCATTGGATTCAACAGGTTATGGGCCCAGAAACGTCTGGTGAGCAATAGGAGATAGCGTTAGAGGGGTGCTCTATAGAAATTCATCGAAAACTTGCAGTTAGCGAGTCCAGGAGCATTCCGGCCAGCCAGAGGTCCGAAGAGGTCAGCCAGAGGTCCGGAGAGGTCAGCCAGAGGTCCCACGAGGTCATCCAAAGGTCCGAGGACGTCAGCCAAGGTCCGAAGAGGTCATCCAGGAGTCATTCGAGGTCCGAGGTGGTCAGCCAAGATTTCTCAAGCCCAGGACCTGAAGAAGGAAGCAAAGTCCACCAGGAATCCGGAGGAACCAGCAGCCAAGGAACGAGCCCGGGAATGGTCGGTTTCCGAAAGGGTTACTCTCGACTCCGCCAGTTGCCGTCTTCCAAGAGGGGTACTCTCGATGCCGTCTTTCCGACGGCCGGAAGGAAACCTTCTTAGCATGGAAGTGGAGAATTGAGCGCCGATTAGTTGCTAAAAACCTCATCCACACCATGGTGCGAATCCCCGAGGAAGACGACTGCGCCATCCCAATGAAGGAGCCCGCAGAACGAGGACTCCGAGGCACTGGACGAGATTGTGATGGCCGTCAACAACATCGTCCTGAACCTCATAATCGGGGTACGATATGCGACGGAGGCCATGGACATCTTGGTGAAGAGTCTACCAGCGCGTTGACACTTATTCTTGGATAGCGATGCGCGACAGGCTCCATGACCTCAAACATCGGAGGAACATCAGATCGTTGAGTCATTTATTTAAGGAATACGATCGGCGGACGAAAAGGTCCACGCGCTGATCTCCCAACGCGCTGAGCTTCCCAACGACTACAATCACGTTAAAGGAGCTTTGACCATTCTACCGATTGCGAACCTTTGCGCGAAACCGATACTGGAGCTGAAAAGAATGTTCCTGGACGAAGAGCTAGTATTTCAAAGTCGAGGAGACTTTCCAACGAGATATTCACTACCAAACTCCGCGATGAAGTCTCGAAAGGCGGAGAAGATGATTTGCTTCGGGTGTGGCTAACCGGGGCACTACAAAAATCGTTGCCCAGCCTAACGTAAAGGCCGACGTGGAAAAACCATGGTGGCTGTCGAAGCTCGACGTTCAACTGGTGGGGTTACAAGCAAAAGAAAAGAGCGCAGGTTCAGATTTGTGGTTGATTCCGGCGCCACCCAGCACATGGTCCAGGATGAAGGACTTCTCCAGGACGTCAGAGACCTTGCCGAGCCCGTCATTATAGAAACGGCTATATCTGGCGAGAGTCTTCGTGCTAAGAAAACTGGCAAAGTTGTATTGAAAAAAAATTTATTTTTCAGACCTGAATTTCTATGAACAAGTGAGACAATTTTGAAAAAAGTGAAGCAGAATTTAAAACATAGGATTTGTTTTAGATGTTTTGGCATTAGTTTCAAGTCTAGATTTGTAAGCAAGAATGGGTAAACTAGAATGAGTCTTCATGAGGCCTTGAGGAGACTGTGTTAGTTCTAGCCCGAACCTCCTTGTCTGAATACAGCACTGGCTAGTCGAGCTCGTAGTCTGCGTGTAAAGTTGTCGCGTAGTCTACTACCACTCTTGAGTATATTGGACTCACTCTCGGTTCAACAGTCGTTTGCTCTAGACGTGGTTGAAATAGGCCGGAGCTCGACTAGTTTAGGTTAGGTTTAGGAATTTGAGGGCAGTGAGTTTAGAATTAGGTTTACAGATTGTTACTCTTGATTAAGCTTACTCTATTATCATGATTTAGTTCTGAACTCAAAATTTTGAGAGTGGAGTAGAATACCTCGCTTGCTTTTTTGGACCCATGTCACCCACGCCATAAATTGAGAACTTATGCTAACAACATTTTTTTGGGCTCACCTCCCTCCACCAACTTACTGGTAGGAGGATGGTGTGTCAAATAATCATAGAATCATACCAAAATGATTTTTCATGTGAAGTTTTGTCCATTTTTCGGATTTTGTAAAAAAAAAGTTAAATGTAAGCTTTCCTCTTCCCTTCCTATATTCCTATTTCTATCCTCCTACTGCAAGAAAGGAATTGTTTTACCACAAAGAAATATTTCTTGTACTGAATTACCATACCATGCCCAATTTGGCTAAATTTGCGTAGTAAGTTCTTGAGATATGCGTAAACTTAGCTTGAAAGGAAGAACCTCCCCCCCCCCCCCCCCCCAATGGAAGGGTGAGAGCTTTATATTCATAGAAGTATTTATCGTACTCAAATACTTTTTGAATCAACGAGTAGACCAAGCCCACCGGGCGTTGCCATTTCGATCGGTATTTAAGATGGTTTGATGGGTTGCGTTTTTATCTACTTACTGATTTTCGCACCCATTGTTGCCATCCAGATTGCTATTTATATTTGTTTATTTTCTTATAGCGACGACCGGCTGCGTTGCTACCGGGTTGCTACATAAACGCATCCTGTAACAACCTACTGCTCGAATGCTATTTCTCGAATCAAGTTAGCGACTGCTGGTGCGATGATCGGTTGATGGATATGTTGCTGAATGTGCTCGATTCGTGGTTTAGCAACCATTGGGTGGGCTTGGTCTAAGCCAGAAAAATTTAGAATTCATAGATATGTGCCAAATTAACACAGCCGAAAAAGTTGTAAACAATCAAGCAGACGCTGATAATCTCTACACAGACAATGCGCACTGGTACAGAACATCAATCTTGTTAAGTTTTACAACAGAATACAAAACTTTGCTCAGCAAGTCAAGGCTGGTGTTGAGAAAAAATGTGCGCATTTTGATTAACATTTGGTTCAAAAACCATTTAAAAATTACACTTAGATAATGCTTTCTACAGCGTTTCAGCAATTTCAAAACGCATTATAATATACTGAGCGATTGTAGATCTTGTCACAACTTTGTTACGAAGAGTACAAATCATTTAGACTCACCTACAACGTTTCAGATTGAAAATACTGTTTTTTAAGGTCATTTATTTGATTTTATCATATCTCCATTGTTCACCAAAAGTCTATCTTTCCATCCCTGGGCCCTATAAAGTTAGTTTCGATAGATTTATGTCCCATACCAGTGTGCAATTAGAGTGTCCATTTCCCGGCAATTTTAGCGTTCCCGGGAATCGGGAAATCTGACGATCCTTAACCCTCTACTGCGTACGAATCATTATAGTGTTTTTTAATCTAAGGTAGTACCTAGTATTCGAAGATATTTCAAACTTTTTTAATTCCTCAAAAATTCAATAACAAACAGAAGACCCAAAAACAAAGTACTTTAACCGAAAAACTGGTCTGATTCTAGCTGCAAAAATTTCAAATAATTGTAAAAGATTTCTCACTATCGATAGAAATTAGTTAGCTAGACTTCAGGTTATCCATAAATATCGTAAATTTTCAGATAGCTATCCATTTGTTTTACAATATGTCATTTCTTTGCTGATGATTTTGCTACTGTTAACAGTATCAGAAAAGGAAGTTCTAAATGATGAGTGTTGCAAAATAGAACATTCAGATTCTTTCCGTAACGTTTCGCTATTGGATTTTTTTGGTTTTATAGATATTTTGTCGTTTTTCGCTTTAACACTTAGTTTTCGATTGAAAAAACTTTTATTTTTATCAAATTCAATGTATTAACTAGATTTAGAAGAATATTATATTTAAGACTAAGCCATCAAGATAGAACTATTATTTCCCTTGCTCAAAATGATTAATTTTTTCAATTTTGATCGTGTAAATTTTAAGTTATTTAGCACAATTTATCTGTTCGGGAATTCACGGGATTTTTCAAGCGTTTCCAGGGATTCGAGAGTTCCCGAATTTTTCAAATTCCCGGGAAATCCCGGGTAGGAAACTCTATGTGCAATGCAGCGATTTTTGAAAGCGTAGTCAGATAGGTGAACCGTTGTATCTTATTCGGGAGAATCCATGATATCTTCAGCTTATGTTCTTCGCTCCATCGATTCTCATATTTCTCTAAAACCTTCCATTATCTTAAAAAAAAATGATAATTTTCTGGTACGAAATGTACAAAGTCAGAATCAAAACATTAGATTTGATTTATAGGAAGTTTATTTCTTTATCAGTTGGAATGGCCAAATTATTATCGTAGCCCTAAAAATGTTTCGTTCTGAAATAACCCACGGTTGCAAAAACAATTATTTTGCTTATAGACTCTATCATTTAAAAGTTATAATTTATGAAAATTGTTCCTGTAAATAAAAATCATAAAATAAATCTAATTTCATCGATAGAGAGAAGATAACTACACTTGACATCCCTCAGTTAATTCCAATGGGATAAAAAATGATACTGTTTGGCTTTGATGCAGGTACCTACATATCGCGTTTCTGACTACCTTTTTTATCAAATCGTGTTACAATAATTCAGATTTTAGATTATTTCAGAACAAATAAAAATTTATGTTCAATATCTTAAGTTAAACATTCATTCAAATTTGTACAGTTTCTTAAAAAAAAGTACTGAAAATAAACATCATTATGAAAAACATTTAGAAAGTACAGTAAGAATTCACCCTCTTATTTCAGTCGAAGCTGCTGAGCCCTCGATAGTCTCTGGCCAATAAATTATCTGCTCGAAACGAGCCTTTCTCCACGGCAACTTGAGAGGGTGACATCTATAGCAGGAGCTCGAGCATCGGCACCGGACCAAGAAATCGAAACTCCGATACAGAAAACATCATCGATGACGAAAATTATTTACACTTTATGTCCGACGTGGGCAGCAGCAGCAGCGAAAAACGAACGAAATTCCCTCCCAACAGCATTTTGTGTCGCTACAAAATGTAGCAAAGGGTAGAAGTCAAGTTGGAGGCAAATAAAAATATCTACAAATGACGTGTGCTCTCTCCCGGTTGGTTTCCATACCCTCCCTTCCCAAAAGAAAAAGACTAGAAGGCAGTCGAACGTGATGAGACCTACCAAATAAAAACAGGAATCCCGGTGGAGCGGATGCAGAATCGGCCAAGAACGACAAGATCCTAGAGCAGTAGCGGCCAAACGAAGACGGTATCCTTGTTAAGTTCCCTAGGTAACCCAAGAACCATCTCTCGGTTTCGTGCAATAGGAAAATGGCATCCCTAGTCCAACTACCTAGTCCGGTGTCTTGGAACATTTCGCGTGCTCGCTAGAATGGTCGTTCACTCACATTACCCGTCAGGTTCATGTTTTTTCGACTGATGGTGGTTGATAGCGCAATAAAATAATGCAATTTATAGGTGGAACTTTTGGGACACAACATCGGAGCAAAGTTAATGGCGGGATGTAAGGAGCCTGTATTACTGCTTATTATAACAAATAACATTCCAACTATACGGAATGTTTTTATGTGCAACCGGAGAATTACTCGGTGTGTATCGATACTATTGGATTCAATTTTCCCCGAAACTGACCACAGCTCATACGATATTGGCTTGCCTGACATGAATTATTTTAGACCCGTAACTAAGCAATAAGAAATTGAAAGTCAAATAGTTATATTATTTTAACTAGTCAACTTACACGTATAGCTTCGAATAAGTTATCCCAAAACAAACAATTGATAAAATAGAGATAAAATAAAAGTGAGAAAAAAAATATTAGTTTATAATTATATTATTATTATTGGATAGAGGAGGTAGGTAAGATTTTCCTCTTTCGAAACATTTTGCAACTTCCATTTTGAACTAAAAATAGTCTCACATCAAATTGTGTGGAGAAGAAAGTGCCGTCTTAAAATTGTGGGGCTTGTGATATAGCTCAGTTGGCAAGTCAGTTGCTTCCTGAGCCGATGTCCGTGAGCTCCAGCCCCAGAGTAAATATCGATCACAGTTGTACCGGATAAGTTTTTCAATAACTGTCCGCCAACTGCATCGATGATATTAGTCGTGAATGACAAAAATATGTTAAAACGACTATAAATGAAAAAAAGAGTCTTGGAATTGTTTTTCAAAGTAATAAGGAGTATATTCGCGGTTTCAAAGCTACGCTGCTGCCATCTGGGGTAAATAAGCGTTATTTCAACTTCATATGTCAATAGCATGATAAGAAAATTCCCTGTTGAAACTTACGTGTTTCTCAGGCGTCCGGAACAGCAGCAGACTTCTGCTGCCAAGATCAGAATCAAAACATTATTTGTTTTGGTTCCTCTTGCTATATTCAATTCGCAATCGAAAACAATAGATCAATGGTTGCTGATGACAAATACTTACGTGTTTCATCATCACACGGTACAAATGTTTACACCATCACACGGTTAGGCAAGAAAACTCAAATTGGGTTTGTGGTAATACAACATTGCTAGATATTCTGGGTAAGAGTATCAAAGTACTTATTGAGAAATGAGTACTTTCCCGGTAAGGGAATATGAGAAGTGGAAAGTGACAAATAGGTAACGGTTATGAATGGTGTAGTTCTGTAATGACTAGACTGCCGAAACATGAATAAAGAAAACTCTATTCCACCACTAAAACCTGCTTTTTCAACAGGTTATGGGCCCAGATACGTCTGGAAAATTGGAAAATGAGTTAGTGAGAAGGGTACTTTCAAGTATATTTGACTTGCGGTTAGCAAGTTCTGCAGCAGCCAACGCAGAGGGACAATCTAACCCAGAGCATACAGGAGCTGATCCTAGCACAGATGACCACGAGCGCAGAGGATCGCCAGCACAAAGGTCATGAGATGCTCCAGGTCAGCCAGAAGGGGCCGACAGGAGCCACGCTGCGGTTAGCAGCATAATTTTATTTCTGACGGCCGGGAGGAGGACTCTCGGAATCTGCAACCGGGATTGGTCAGGTATTAATGCTCCAGATGGAGGATTAGCCCGTATCGGAGAATGGAAAAAGGTGTTTGCTAAGAAGGTTACTCTTGTGATACTTTAGCACTGCATTGGATCCAGATGGGTTGCATGCAGCAGGTCTTTGCCCTCCAGTTTTATGGAGTGCTCAAAGCGTTGATGCAAAGGAGCGAAAAGCCATGAAGCTGCAACTCGAGAGGATTATTCTCGTGCTTTGTAGCTGCGCTGCGGTTAGCATGCGCGAGCTTGTCTTCGATGTTTGGAAGCTGTTCCGGGTGCTGTGGAGATGGTGGTTCAGGCGACGGTTAGTTGCCAGCAATTTCAACCACTTCCTGATTTGAGAGAGGGCTTTGTAAGCTACAAGAGGTTGATTTACTGGGGTTACCAGAAAGCAACATGAACGAAACTCTGTTCGTGCGCGTGCTGAGGTTATCAGCCACTGGGACCAAGAATCATCGATTCCGGTGCCAGTCAGCGTATGGCGAGAGGCGAGGGCGACTACGAGAGTAGCGATGACGAAGATGACGATGATGATCAAGATTCCGTCAATCTCGAACCGGTTAGCGGTTAGCTTAACCCAGGTTACAGGAAACCCATTCTGCTTCTGACACGAATGTTCGATGGCCTCAGCAAAACGATGCAGAGGTTATCACCGAGCAGCCGTTCAACGATCTGATCTGTTGTTTGCAGTCATCTTGGAAATCGAACATCAGTGCTGCGATAAGCGCACTTAGCAAATACCATTCTGCGATACCTTCGAGGTACGACCGATACGGCGTTGGTATTCCGCAGAAACGCGAAATCGGAACCACTCATCGGATATGCTGATGCATATTTTGCCAACGACTCCGATGATCAAAGATCTGTATCAGGTTACGCTTACATGATTTCGGGAATCTAGTTTCGTGGTCAACGAAACGTCAGCAGCCGGTCAGTCTGTCGTCGACCGAAGCTGAAATAGGAGTCCTTTGCCATGCGGTCAAGGAAGGTTTGTGGTTTAAAAACTTCCTTGGTGAAATGGGTGTGGTTAGCACTCTTTTCACGTTAACGGAGGACAACATTCCTTGCATCCAGTATCTGGACGAGGCGCGGACTCATCAGCAGATGAAGCATCTGGAGTTTAAGTATGCTTTCATCAGAGACATCATAAGAAGCGGTCAGCTATCTTTGCAACACATCTCTACTGAGGATCAACCAGCTGATGCGTTCACGAAGGAGTTTCCAAAGGCGAGGCATGCGAAGCTGTTCAGTATTCTCAACTTACGAATTGAAGGGAGGTATTGAAACTTACGTGTTCCTGTGGCGTCCGGAACAGCAGCAGACTTCTTCTGTCACGAGCAGAACCAAAACATTGTTTGTTTTGGTTCCTCTTGCTTTGTTCAATTCGCAATCGAGAACAATAGATCAATGATTGCTGATGACAAATGCTTACATTATCACACGGTAAAAATGTTTACATCATCACACGGTTAGGCGAGAATACTCAAATTGGATTTGTGGTAACACAACATTGTTGCCAGATATTCTGGGTAAGAGTATCAAAGTACTCATTGAGAAATGAGTACTTTCCCGGTTAGGGAATATGAGAAGTGGAAAGTGACAAATTATTATTTCATTTGAAAAATCTTTTACAAATTCTCATCGCTGATTGTACTAAGACCAGAAATAGTATCCCGAAGACTTAGTTATTTTTTTCAGAGTATTAAAATGTGCAGAACAGTTCGTTTACATTCAAAAATCAATCTTCTGTATACATTTGATCAGCAGGATAATCAAGAAGTAAAAAACATATATGTGGTTTTATTATAAAAAATGACTCCTGCTTTTCTAGAAAATTTAGTTATTTATATTTTGAGCTAAGTTTGTGTTGAGAGTCCCAACTTGGAACTTTTATAAACAAATATTGGAGACTAGCAAATTGGACTTACTTCTGATTTTTTAAGACCAAATTTAAAAATAATTCACCTGGATATAAAAACCAAATATCTTTGTTGAAAATCATTCATACTTTTTCTTTGTTTTCGATTGTTTTCAGATTTTTCAATGTTAATCGATTGTTCAACCTTAGACAAGGGTAGCACAGGCATGGTAAAGTGTCATTGTACAAAACCAAAGATATGTTCAACCTTTTGTTCCTGTTTGAGTGGATATGTTAGCGTTTTCAAAGGCTTTCGTGAATGAAAAAATGTGGTAGATTGTGAATATACATAGTTTTCCTATTAGATCATGTTATTGACATATGAAGTTGAAATAACGCTAACGATAAGACATGTGTTTTAATAGTGATTGGTGTGATCTTACCATCGAATAAACCATTAAGTTAAAGTTCAAAAATCTTCGAAAAAAAAAATTGTTCAAGACCCCCGGATGAATTATTTCAAATTTTGGCTCGAATGAAAGGGGAAAGTCCCAGCTTTCGAATGATGTAAAAAATAGCGATGGTTATTTTCGATATATAAAATTGTTCTAACAGAGACACCGTGCTAAACGACACGGGAATCAGGTAGAGAAAAATGTAGCCAAAAATTCATAAGAAATGTTTTCTTTACTACAGACTTGACCCATGTTCCAAAACCGACAATTTTTTTTAGAGAATCTAAAACTAATTGTTTCCGCTAGATTCCAATGCACATAGCAAACGAATACTAGTGGGTAAATGATTGAACGAGCTAGACGAAATTGCATCTGACATTAGCGGGTTCTAGCCAGTTCTCATCTCGCAAGAATCGCATTTCGTGCATATCTTATCGCATGCCTGACTCCTAAACATGAACCATTCACCACTCGCAGTCCTTTAACATCCTGCCAGAAGCCAAAGCTAAGCTCGGCCCTGAATCATATCTTGACAAAAAATAAACTTTGCAAAAAATGCACGCTCTCAGGACCCGTCGCATACATAAACACGTACATCGGCTCATTAATAATGAGTCCGGTCGCATTTACTAAGAGCCCAAGCTCCAGCAGCCCCAGTTCGTTGCTTGGAGGAAGAAACAAAAAATTGAAATTTGCCTCCCCGAAAAATGGGTTGGCGGATGTTGAAACCACATCGTGTTCTTTGCCGTTTGGTGGCCAAAACAGAAAAATGGACAACGACAGACGGCGCGACGGAAGGTGAAGAAAATAAACTAAACTGCATTTGGACACCCCTACACCTACATGTATAAAGATCGTCCACTGGCAGTCCCGTTGGCTTCACGGTTTGGCTGCATGACTTCCGATGGTCGGCTGGCTGGTGTTTCTTGTTTTGGGGCGAAGGATCCTTCGCATTAATAAAATATCTAGTACAAGCAAGTGTTTGTACCAACCAACCAACGACGGATGGAAAGGCGTCATTTCAAACTGTTGCAAACACTCTGACTGCGATGAGGAAGAAAAATTGAGTTTCAAGAAGTTGAGGCACACCGTCTATTTGGTCTTATATGCAGCACGTTCACCACTGGCGGATGCAGCCAAATCGTTTTTCCTAAATTATGTAGAAGGCATTTTGGGGTGTTTAACTTATTTGCAAAACGAAATTCCGGAGTTGTACCGACTAATTTGGAGCTGGAGTTGTGGACTGGAATGGGGAATTGTGGAAGACAAGTTTTTTGTTTTTCAATTTTATAAAATTGTCGTTTCTGTCAATTTGTCATTCTTGGCATTTTTGAAACTTTTGTCAATTTTGTCACTTTTTCCATACATGTCATTTTTGTCATTTTTATCATTTTTGTCATTTTTGTCATTTTTGTCATTTTTGTCATTTTTGTCATTTTTGTCATTTTTGTCATTTTTGTCATTTTTGTCATTTTTGTCATTTATGTCATTTTTGTCATTTTTGTCATTTTTGTCATTTTTGTCATTTTTGTCATTTTTGTCATTTTTGTCATTTTTGTCATTTTTGTCATTTTTGTCATTTTTGTCATTTTTGTCATTTTTGTCATTTTTGTCATTTTTGTCATTTTTGTCATTTTTGTCATTTTTGTCATTTTTGTCATTCTTGTCATTCTTGTCATTTTTGTCATTTTTGTCATTTTTGTCATTTTTGTCATTTTTGTCATTTTTGTCATTTTTGTCATTTTTGTCATTTTTGTCATTTTTGTCATTTTTGTCATTTTTGTCATTTTTGTCATTTTTGTCATTTTTGTCATTTTTGTCATTTTTGTCATTTTTGTCATTTTTGTCATTTTTGTCATTTTTGTCATTTTTGTCATTTTTGTCATTTTTGTCATTTTTGTCATTTTTGTCATTTTTGTCATTTTTGTCATTTTTGTCATTTTTGTCATTTTTGTCATTTTTGTCATTTTTGTCATTTTTGTCATTTTTGTCATTTTTGTCATTTTTGTCATTTTTGTCATTTTTGTCATTTTTGTCATTTTTTTCATTTTTGTCATTTTTGTCATTTTTGTCATTTTTGTCATTTTTGTCATTTTTGTCATTTTTGTCATTTTTGTCATTTTTGTCATTTTTGTCATTTTTGTCATTTTTGTCATTTTTGTCATTTTTGTCATTTTTGTCATTTTTGTCATTTTTGTCATTTTTGTCATTTTTGTCATTTTTGTCATTTTTGTCATTTTTGTCATTTTTGTCATTTTTGTCATTTTTGTCATTTTTGTCATTTTTGTCATTTTTGTCATTTTTGTCATTTTTGTCATTTTTGTCATTTTTGTCATTTTTGTCATTTTTGTCATTTTTGTCATTTTTGTCATTTTTGTCATTTTTGTCATTTTTGTCATTTTTGTCATTTTTGTCATTTTTGTCATTTTTGTCATTTTTGTCATTTTTGTAATTTTTGTAATTTTTGTCATTTTTGTCATTTTTGTCATTTTTGTCATTTTTGTCATTTTTGTCATTTTTGTCATTTTTGTCATTTTTGTCATTTTTGTCATTTTTGTCATTTTTGTCATTTTTGTCATTTTTGTCATTTTTGTCATTTTTGTCATTTTTGTCATTTTTGTCATTTTTGTCATTTTTGTCATTTTTGTCATTTTTGTCATTTTTGTCATTTTTGTCATTTTTGTCATTTTTGTCATTTTTGTCATTTTTGTCATTTTTGTCATTTTTGTCATTTTTGTCATTTTTGTCATTTTTGTCATTTTTGTCATTTTTGTCATTTTTGTCATTTTTGTCATTTTTGTCATTTTTGTCATTTTTGTCATTTTTGTCATTTTTGTCATTTTTGTCATTTTTGTCATTTTTGTCATTTTTGTCATTTTTGTCATTTTTGTCATTTTTGTCATTTTTGTCATTTTTGTCATTTTTGTCATTTTTGTCATTTTTGTCATTTTTGTCATTTTTGTCATTTTTGTCATTTTTGTCATTTTTGTCATTTTTGTCATTTTTGTCATTTTTGTCATTTTTGTCATTTTTGTCACTATTGACTATTTCAGGTCTTAAATTCAGCGTTTTTTCACCAAACTTAAAAATCACTTCCGACACATAGCGCGTGCTGCCTACCCAACTCCTGAATTTCCTCTCGCCAAAGCTAGGTTGTTCTCCCTGTCATCTCCAATGTGCCAAGGGGCACGACACTAGCAAAATGTACAATCAGTCAGATTAAACCATTTACCAAGTGGATATAATAACAGCTTTCCTCAATGGTCAATTGGAGGGAAAAATATCTATGAGTCTTTCGAATGACGAAATGGGCAACTCACAACTCGTCAGAATGCAGAAATGCTTGTATGCTTTGAAACAAGCTAGCAGATCGTGGAACCAACTATTTATTATTAAGGTTTTATTAACACTAAACCGGAGGCGGTCAAATGACGGTTTTTGAACTTTAAACGATGATTACGCCTTATATAAATGTTTTTTCGCAAATCTAACGACAGGACTATTTTTATTTACAAAATGCAAGTATTTTTGCGTTTTTAAAATTTTTTTAAGTGTTGCTGTTTTCGAATAACGCATGTGGTATACCTATTCATATCGCGAGCGGTCAAATGACGGCAAACACTGTTTTCGCTAAAACTCCCTTGTTTCTCAACCGATTTTCACCGAAATTTATAGTTTTGAAAAGCTTTTAATTCGACTCAAATATGTTTCTCACTTTCTCAGACAATTTTCAGCTACAATCAATTATTTCTAAGTTATTTGAAGTTCAAAAAAAAAAATTATTAAAAAACATGCCTCAGAATATAGGCTGTGAATCAGTTATAAAGTGCTCGAAAAAAATTTCACTTGTGCTCCAAAAAGCTGAAGTTAGAAGCTATATGTTGCACATATGGAATATTTTTTTAAAAAATTTCTAAGATCATGGCTACAAAAAATGTACAAAAGTTGTGTAAAACCCGTACTTTTCAATCAATCAACCGTCAAAGCTGTTCCTGTTACAGCAGAAAATTTTTAAAAATTGAATTGGAAAGTTGACGTAATTTGTCACATTTTGGCATCTTTAGATTTTTAAAATACGAGATACATGATTTATGACGACTTTTCAAAGGTAGCTATTTTTCGAACTTTTTATCAATTGGGATTTTCTGAGGCAATCCCTACACCTAAATTCAGCTTTGCACTGGATTTTGAGTATGTTATCGTAAGGTTTAGGCTTTAAAACTATATGCAAAAGAAAGCAAATTTCATACCGGTTCTAGTGGTGTAACTGCATTGGCGGTGTGATGCTTGACAAAAATATAATAAATATATTTCTGAATGTAAAACCAGAAAATTTGCGCTAATGCTTGTGTGTGTTTGGGCAACGTTTGTCGACAGCCAGGAAGTCTGGATCGGGGGGAAATCGAAAACCGAAAGCCGCTGAGACGACAAAGAGAGTTACCGGGAGTTTCTAGCGAAACCCTAACCTCTCTCTCCGAGATAACGCAAATAAGCTGGGTGTATCGTCTACAACCGTGCATCGAGCCAACAAACGAGCCGGATTATCGACTTACAAGAAGGTAGTGCCTCCAAATCGCGATGATAAACTAAATACGACGGCCAAAGCGCGATCCCGGAGGCTGTACACGACGATGCTGACGAAGTTTGACTGCGTAGTAATGGACGACGAAACCTACGTCAAAGCCGACTACAAGCAGCTTCCGGCATAGGAGTTTTATACGGCAAAAGGAAGGGGAAAGGCAGCAGATATTTTCAAGCACATGAAACTGTCAAAGTTCGCAAAGAAATATCTGGTTTGGCAAGCCATCTGTACCTGTGGCTTGAAAAGCAGCATTTTCATAGCTTTCGGGACCGTCGACCAAGAAATTTACGTGAAAGAGTGTTTGAATAAACGTCTACTGCCTTTCCTGAAGAATCACGGTTGTTCCGTACTGTTTTGGCCGGATTTGGCATCTTACCATTACGGTTAAAAGGCCATGGAGTGGTACGCCGCCAACAACGTGTAGGAGGTTCTAAGGACAAGAACCCTCCCAACACGCCAGAGCTCCGCCCAATTGAGAAATACTGGGCTATTGTCAAGCGGAACCTAAAGAAGACGAAAAAAACTGCTAAGGACGAGCAGCAGTTCAAGGCAAACTGGCTTTCTGCGGCGAAGAAGGTGGACAAAGTGGCTGTACAAAATCTGATGGCAGGGGTTAAGCGTAAGGCCCGGCAATTCGGATTTGGAAAAGCGGAAGCCTAACTGAATATTTTTCCTGAATTTTATACTAATTAAACTTGAAAAAGAAATTTAATTTTATTTTTTAAATAAACGTTTTCCTCAATTTACACGCGTTTTCCCTTGACCAAATTTTGACCGTATCACCCTTTATTGTTTAAGAATCGACGAAGTGTGTATTCGTAGTGTTCACTGGAATTGTTGCCAGATGAACAGTTCGAATCTAAAAGTGCAGTGTTGTCATCCGTTAGGTAATTCGAATACTACAACAACCACTAATGTAACCTGACTTTAAAACACGACTTGACAAGAATAAAAATGATTTAATTATCAGTTTGCGATACAAATAGTAGAGCCCCAAAAAGCTTGTCAAACCAGAAACAAAAAGGGTGTGTTGAGTCTACGGAAAAGTTTCCTCGAGTGTCTAAAGATCGCCGTTCGAAGCCCAAGAAAGGTCGGAAAAATAAGAAGAAGGTCGTTGATATGAAAACGATTGTAAAACAAAAAATGCTCTAAACTATGAACTCTCGCTCAGTTGAATTCTTCGTACTGCCATATCTTTTCAAAAGTTTTGATCAAGGTATTGCTGATTTTTCGGGGTACTCTATGAATTTTGACAATCATTTTAAATGACACAGCGGTCACACGGTCAATATTCAATGACTCGACAGCCAGGTTATCGATAGTTCCAAGTTTTTTTTTCCGGGAATTTAACAACACGGTCATTCTTCCCAAAAATAGTTCCAAGTATGGAAAGGCTTTGATGACACCCAAGGAAGGCACTGTTGAGGGAGTGATCATAAACCAACAGCTTCGTATACTTGAATTTTGAAAAAGTCTTGTTGTTTCAGATACCAAATCAATAAATAGATATGATCAACAAAAAGTAGTTACGGGCATTTAAAAGACCACTTCAATACTCCAAATGACTTCATCACTAAAGTCTGTCCAACTTTGGAGCAATTTGGAAACGGCATAATCATGCACACGCGAAAGACACGGAACAACTGGGAGAAAAATTAGCTCAAGAATGTAAGTGGCACCGGGGGACACGGCAATCATAAACATTTTTATTTCATATTTACGTCCCGTTCTGCGTCCGAGGACCCCGACCCTCGCTCAACCCATATTAGAGGGAGTTCTGGAAAGATGGAGAGGGTAATTTTTATTTTCTTGCTCTTCCACATGTTGGCCATTCACGTACCTATTCGTGCACTTTGGCAACGGAATACTGAACGAAACCAACGAAAGGACCTCAGTACCCACTGCCAGGACATTTTTGTTTTTGCTCTGGCTGGGTTTTTGGTTTTTTTTTTCTTCGAGAGAAGGGAGTTGGGGCAAAGTTTTCGTCGAATGGCAGCATCCACTACCTAAAAAATGCTAAGCAAAAATATTTCGATGTGTGGTAAAAGAAAAAAAAATGAACTTCACTGTGGACGAGTTTTATGGACCACTACTCCCTTGTGGGGAATTGTCGGAAGAGCATAAAAATGCATACAAGATAATTAAATATAAATAATTCTGAAACGTGCGGCAGAATAAGGAAGCGATGCAAGAAAAGAATTCTTGTAGGTTTAAGCTTCTAAGGTTGAATACAGTTTCTGATTGTTTTCGTCCGAAATTAATCAATTTATAGCTATGATTCTAGAATTATCAATCGCTGAAAGATTTCAAATGTAGATATCATTTTAGGGCTTAATCCAGATTAGGAACGAGATAAAGCCATTTAAAAGGAAGGGGGCTATATTTATGCTGATTGAGGCTCGTGGCTAGTAAGCGGAAACGAGTTCGTTGTCGAATAACTGAATAACTACGACTTTTAGATACTCTCCCTAAGCAGCTAATATCTACTCTAAACCTACAAGCTGAATTTATCTGTCTTTTTGCAGAAAACTTTCCGGTACCTACCGCAGACTCTTTAAAAGAAGACACTACCATTCAAGGAGACACCGGATAATGGAGAAAACACCATAATCAATTTGTTTTTCATTTGAATAATTTTTGAGGAACTTTTGTTCGATGTCGAAGCGACTTTCCTGCTCCTTCCGATTTCTCAAAACTCAATCTCAGAAATCCACCCGGTCCTGTACATATCCGGTGTAGTTTTACACCACCATCGACAGGCAGCAGAGGTCCCACGTGTTTTTCTTCTCCGCAATCCCATTGAAGCGGTTTGCTGATGATGATGGTGATGTTGCTGATGAGGATGATGCTGTTGCTTCGGTACTGCCACAGCGAGGTATCACTGTTCGGGCTCTATTCATTGTGAAAATGCGGCGGTAGCGGCGGCTTTCGAGAATGGAAACGAAATCTTCGAAGCGAAAGTTTTTCCCCGGCTTTTGTGTATCGGAAAAGTTTGAAGCCCGCACGGTGGGCTTACTTGAGAATTTTTTTAAAACAAGTAAATATAAAAGCCTCCTAGCTTTGAGTCCATGTTCTATAATTGACAATTTTAATAAAGTGAACCCCCTGCAAACATTTAATATTGTCTATGTCACAGGAACTGATGATGCAGCACTTTGGGCAATGGAAAGGAGAGATCTACTACTACTGGCTACTGGCTGGGTAGAGTTTAGAATCCGCCTTGCCAGGTAAATTTTTTGACGTTTCGGAGTTAGGACAAATGTATGGCCGTTTTCAAAAGCTTTCCAAAAGCTCCCTAACTAATCCAAACTTTTCTATGGAGGACATGGTGTCGCTAGTGTTTGCTTAATAACTCCCATTCATCTTGTCATATTTATACCACAGAGAACAGACGTACATGCTAGCCCACGAAACTTGTGTAAAATTTCCAACAATCGTTTTGAACCAATTTTTGTTTTTTGGCTGGGCCACCAGATGTCTCTAAACACACCCAAGAGAAATGTCAAAAAGAAACTGAGAAAAAAAACTAAACTTCAGTCAGTTTTGAGCAGGTCGTATGAACTGTTTGGCATGTTTCAAGAATATTGCTATTAAAGTTTCGTAACACTTTCTTCCAGTTGCATAATGGAAAAATATCTTAAAAGTTAATCGCTATTTCCTTCAAGCAAGAATTGCAAAATATTGGACAATGGGAAGCAAAAATGATACTTAAAAGTATCCCGCTTTGAGATGTCTAGAATCAGTTCTGATGGGTGAGACTGATCATCAAGAATGTTCCTAATTAGCTGAATATAGCCGATTCGTCCTCTGACGACCTTTCAAGAAGTGCAAAAACTTATTGTAAAACTGTTAGTTATTTCAACTGCCTCAGTAGTGCAAAAAAAGGGAATTAAAAAAAGTTAATCACCGGTGTTTTCTATACGGTTTTTACTAATTGACTTTTATCGGTGAGTGAAATAACTTTTTTTAATTTTTTAATTTACGTAATCTGATGAAGTAAAAAGTCATCCGAATCGTTACGTAAATTAGAAAAAAGTTTCACTCACCGAGTAAAGTCAATAAGTAAAACCCGTATAGAATAAAGGAAGAGGAATTTGACAGTCAAAAGTAATTCTTATTGCACTTATATATTATCTATTCTAGAGCGGCATTAGTTCAATCATTATCTATTCTAGAGCGGCATAAGTTCATATACGAGTACGCCTTTTCGAAAACTGGGCACTTGAAAATTTGATTTGTAACTTTTGAACTGCGCAATAGATGACACTGTTTCAAGTCAATTTTCAACGTATTTTTTTAATGTCAGCATTTGAAATTTTACACACTTTTTTTAAGATTTTTTGTTTGAGCTTGTGCGTCTGTTCTCTGTGTTTATACTAATAGCATCACCATGGTTACAATTCATAGTTGTCTTCTCGCAATTATCGGCTACACATCTCCCCTCTACACAAAAAAAAGTGAAGTGATGTGAAAACAGGAGCATATTTTCGGTTCATGTTCGAGCTTCTTGTTAAGGAAGCCATTCGCCAGCTGAATAGAAACAAGTCGGCTGGAAAGGATGGCATCGCAGCGGAACTCATCAAAATGGGCCCGGACAGGTTGGCCGATTGCCTACACCGGTTGATAATCCGGATCTGGGACATTGAACAGCTACCGGAGGAGTGGAAGGAGGGGGTAATATGCCCCATCTACAAGAAGGGCGACAAATTGGACTGTGAGAACTACCGAGCGATCACTGTCCTCAATGCCGCCTACAAAGTGTTGTCCCGAATCCTACTCCGCCGCCTAACGCCACAAGCAAACAGATTCGTGGGAAGTCATCAGGCCGGCTTTATGGAGGGACGGTCTACGACGGACCAGATATTCACATTACGGCAAATCCTCCAAAAATGCCGTGAACACCAAGTCCCTACGCACCATCTATTCATCGACTTCAAAGCCGCATACGACACGATCGACCGTAACGAGCTATGGAAAATCATGGACGAGAACGGCTTTTCCGGGAAGCTGATCAGACTGATCAAGGCGACGATGGATGGAACGCAGTGCTGTGTGCGGATTTCGGGTGAATTGTCGAGTTCATTCGAATCGCGCAGGGGGCTTCGACAAGGTGATGGTCTATCCTGCATGATGTTCAACGTGGCGCTAGAAGGTGTTATTCGACGAGCGGTGGGCGAAATGCGGGGCACGATTTTCAACAGATCCAGTCAACTTATCTGCTTTGCCGATGACATTGATATAGTCGGCAGATCATCTGTGGCGGTGGAGGAGATCTACCGCAAACTGAAACGCGAAGCAGGAAGGATTGGGTTGATGACTAATACGTCCAAGACGAAGTACATGCTGGCCTGCGGATCCGAGACCGACCGAACCCGCTTGTCCAGTAATAACAAGGTCACGATCGACGGCGACGAGCTGGAGATAGTCGAAGACTTTGTCTATCTCGGCTCACTGGTGACCGCAGACAATGACACCAGCCGTGAGATCCGGAGGCGAATTATCAGCGGAAGTCGTGCCTACTATGGACTCCACAAGCAACTGCGGTCGAGAAGACTTAGCCCTCGCACAAAGTGTAACCTGTATATGACGCTTATTAGACCGGTTGTTCTCTACGGGCACGAGACATGGATATTGCTCGAGGAGGACCTGCGTACGCTCGGAGTATTCGAGCGACGAGTGTTAAGAACCATCTTTGGCGGCGTACAGGAGAACGGAGTGTGGAGGCGAAGGATGAACCACGAGCTCGCGCGACTCTACGGCGAACCCAGTATCCAGAAGGTGGTTAAGGCTGGCCGGATACGCTGGGCAGGACATGTTGCGAGAATGCCGGACGACTGTCCTGCAAAACAGGTGTTCGCTACGAATCCGGTAGGAACAAGACGAGCGGGGGCGCAACGAGCAAGGTGGTTAGACCAAGTGGAGCGTGATCTGGCGAACGTGGGGTGCCCGAGAAATTGGAGAACGGTTGCCATGGACCGAGTGAATTTTAGGAATTATGTTCGTCAAGTTATGTCGTAAGACGGAATACTATGTAAATAAAATAAAAATAAAATAAATCGAGCTTCTTGCCACTCTCTCCAGTTCCAAATCAATCTGCCTTGAAATAATAGGACAAAAGTAATCTCGCGCCAACTTTTTATTTAGAATCCTTTTATCGTATCAATTTTGCAACGAGGTCTACTCTCTGAATCATTAATTGTGTACCTTTGACAAAAGGCATTTGCTTTGAACGAAATTTATTGTCTCGAATCATCACTTTCGCCAAATACACGGAACACTGTTATCTCAACTCAGTGGATTCTTAAAGTGAACGGTTCGGAACACTATTCAAGTTAGTCATTTCCATCCATCAGTAAAGAAACTTTAAGCCCACCTTTTTGTCCTACTAATGTCAGAGAGTCTTTTAGAACCAAATGACAAGAAAGGTTACTAAAACTGACTTTCATATGCAGGTCAAAAGCGAGATATCTTGTTCTTTCGCTCGCCACTGGTGTGCTGTATATAAAAGCATAACTCATTTGTTAAAAATACAATAATGAAAATAAAGCTATGTTTATAAAAATAAAACAAAAATCTTTCGGTAATTCAAAGGTGCTGCTTTCGTTAAATTTGGTCCAGTGGTTTCTTTGATATAGAATGCCGAATTTCGGTGTTTTCCGGGTTTGATTTTTTCGCTGCCTTAAATGTGTTAACATGCAATGCAGCTACATACATATCTACATATTTTTATTAAATACCGATCCAATTCGCTGGTTATTTCTCTCAAACCAACCTCTTGTACTAGACTTATCAAACAAAAAATAAATGATCAAACATTAGATAACCTTTTTTGAAGGACATCATGCTTGATATAAAGTTGATCATCAGAAACTTTTCTATGCTCGCTACCTCGAGCCATATTACACTCTGTTGTGGTATGAGCCTACTTGGTTGAATGATTCAACTGAATCAAAGCAATCGAAAGATTCCTTTTAATTCAACCACGGTAAATGATAAGTTCATCATTTACCGTGGTTGAATTAAAAGGAATCTTTCGACTGCTTTGATTCAGCATATTACACTGTTAATATTGCTGCTCCAGAGCCAGTATACTTTCATAACTTTCTTAATGTTGGTCCTCCCGATACAACGTGAATTCATAAAGTGAACCTTCAGAACACTCTTCCTGTCGGTTCTCCCGATCCAATTCATAAATGAATCTACAGACCACTTTTCATGTAGGTCCTCTCCATCCAACGTAAATTCATGAAGTGAACCCTAGCACCTCCAGATCACTCTTCCTGTTGATCCTCCCGATCCAACGTAAATTCATAAAGTGAACCTTCAGATCACTTATCCTGTTTGTCTTCTCGATCCAACGTTAATTCATAAATCAACCTTCAGATCACTTTTCATGTCGGTCCTCTTGATCCAACGTAAATTCATAAAGTGAGCCCTATAAACACTCTTCCTGTTGGTCCTCCCGATCCAACGTAAATTCATAAAGTGAACCTTCAGATCACTTTTTATGTTGATCCTCTCAATCCAACGTTCATAAATGAACCTTCAGAACACTCTTCCGGTTGGTCCTCCCGATCCAACGTTAATTCAGAAAGTGAACTTCAGAACACTTTTTATGTTGGTCGTCTCGATCCAACGTTAATTCATAAAGTGAACGCTAAGAACACTCTTCCTGTTGGTCCTCCCGATCCATCATAAATACATATACTGAACCTTCAGATCACTCTTCCTGTTGGTCCTACCTATTCAACATAAATTCATAAAGTGAACCTTCAGATCACTCCTCATGTTGGTCCTCCCAATCCAACGTAAATTTTTAAAGAGAACCCGAGTCGTGCTAAAAATAGCATCGACGAGTAGAATAAGAAGGATATCACTGTTTCCCGTAACTTTATCCATAGACCTTCGTAGACACTGGAATTACCTTTGGATGTTCACCGCTCGATTCTCTCGCGTTTTAATGTGAAGTTTATCGATGATCTGTCGATGTGTCGTGTTGCTAATTCTCTCCAACAAAGCATAGATCATCTCAAATCTGGACGCATTAAACGGGTCTATCTCGGAGATATGTAAACGAAATAAAAATGTTTTATACTTAAAATGTAGGGTTTTTATTGCATTTTAAAGGAAAAATAATAAAAAAAATTCATCTTGGCTTTGATGAAATTTCGAACTTTTCGTCGAATACCACTCATCATAGTTTGGACACCCTGTTTGCTGACCTCAGCGGCCATTTTGTTCCACCATCTCTTCATCTCCGTTGCATCCCGAGTCGTCCAACCATTCTTCTTTATCTTCTGCTTGACAATTGCTCAATAATTTTCGATAGGGCGGAATTGGGGAACTCCTGCTTGTAGATTGAATCCATCGCAGACGAATCCTTCTGACGGTGCACCGATCGGCATTGAATTTCTTGGCAATGTCATAGTCCGACTGCCCTAGGTTTGCCTTGATCGTTCTCAACAACTTCAAATGCAGTTTCCGATCTTTAGTTCCACTATAACGCTTGGTATGGTTTTTTGACGTGGGTGTCCAAAATTAACGTGTAACTTTTTCGAAACAATACGAATCGCAATGAAATTTTCAGCACTGATAGACGAAAAACTCCAAAACAAAGTACTGTCAAAACAAAACATTCTAGATGCGACATCTAGGAAAGCTATGGTATAATAAACAGTGTGTGTAGATTTAAGATGATCCACGCTTTAGTTATCTGGCAGGAAAAAAACGCGCAGTGCAGGCCCACCGTGCAGTATCTCTTCCTCCCATTCACTGTTCGATCCTGAAGCCCCGTGTTTCATTTAATGTCGTTTTATTGTGTTATTATTTAAATAAACAATACCGTTTCTCTCACTCAAATTCGCCTTAATAGCATATTTGCTTGTTAGGCCACTACCACGGGAAGGGAGAAGGGGGTTCAAAGAGACAACAACTCGGCAGCAGGTTATAATCTCGAAACGCAGTTTATAAATTTATTTTCGCGAGGGTCGACTCGGTAGGTAATCGCCGCGCCTCGGAGAAGTTTCCGGCTGAACGACGACGTTCTGTGTTTTTCTCGGTGGGGCTAATTCGAGTCTCGGAAAGTTTGTTATGGTGTCGTGTGGGTGGTGGTGGGTTGGAAGGAAAGTGGCCGAGAAAGGTAATCTGGATCGCCTGGCAAGCGGATGTTGGCTGGTTGGGACACAGATGAGCAGCTTGGGCCGAAACAGAATTCGATTCCTCTTCTCAATGATGCGGGGCCAGGAAATTAAGGCTTTTGAGATGTCTTGTCTGAGGTGCAGTACCGTTTCAATGTACACAGGTTCGGCATTTGGTAGCTCGATTCAAGATAATCGACTTGTGGAAGCTGTTTGTTTGAGACAATAATCTCTGTTCGAGGGTGTCAGATAAATTTTAATTGAATTTTAGCATCAGTCTATGGAGACAATTGATTGATCTGTAAGACTTGAGTATTGTTTCTAATGGTGTAAACTAACTAGCCAAGGTGATCAATATAATATGCTCATCCATATTGCAAATTTTTTATTTTCGAATTCCAAAAACCCTGTAGTTCAAAAAATTTCCCATTGGTCAAAACTAACGACTAAATTTTTGCAGATTTTTATAATGAGATCTGAGTGTACGGGTTTTGATTTGAATTTTGTATTGAAAAACGAGCAAATTTGTCAGCAGAATGTCACATGGTTGGTTTTTTATTTACTCTGGGGCTCAAACTCACGGACATCAGCTCCGGAAGCAACTGACTTGCCAACTGAGCTATATCACAAGCACGAAAAAATGACAAAAATGACAAAAATGACAAAAATGACAAAAATGACAAAAATGACAAAAATGACAAAAATGACAAAAATGACAAAATGACAAAAATGACAAAATGACAAAAATGACAAAAATGACAAAAATGACAAAAATGACAAAAATGACAAAAATGACAAAAAAAAAAATGACAAAAATGACAAAAATGACAAAAATGACAAAAATGACAAAAATGACAAAAATGACAAAAATGACAAAAATGACAAAAATGACAAAAATGACAAAAATGACAAAATGACAAAAATGACAAAAATGACAAAAATGACAAAAATGACAAAATGACAAAAATGACAAAAATGACAAAAATGACAAAAATGACAAAAATGACCAAAAATGACAAAAATGACAAAAATGACAAAAATGACAAAAATGACAAAAATGACAAAAATGACAAAAATGACAAAAATGACAAAAAATGACAAAAATGACAAAAATGACAAAAATGACAAAAATGACAAAAATGACAAAAATGACAAAAATGACAAAAATGACAAAAATGACAAAAATGACAAAAATGACAAAAATGACAAAAATGACAAAAATGACAAAATGACAAAATGACAAAAATGACAAAAATGACAAAAATGACAAAAAATGACAAAAATGACAAAAATGACAAAAATGACAAAAATGACAAAAATGACAAAATGACAAAAATGACAAAAATGACAAAAATGACAAAAATGACAAAAATGACAAAAATGACAAAAATGACAAAAATGACAAAAATGACAAAAATGACAAAAATGACAAAAATGACAAAAATGACAAAAATGACAAAAATGACAAAAATGACAAAAATGACAAAAATGACAAAACTGACAAAAATGACAGAAATGACAAAAATGACAAAAATGACAAAAATGACAAAAATGACAAAAATGACAAAAATGACAAAAATGACAAAAATGACAAAAATGACAAAAATGACAAAAATGACAAAAATGACAAAAATGACAAAAATGACAAAAATGACAAAAATGACAAAAATGACAAAAATGACAAAAATGACAAAAATGACAAAAATGACAAAAATGACAAAAATGACAAAAATGACAAAAATGACAAAAATGACAAAAATGACAAAAATGACAAAAATGACAAAAATGACAAAAATGACAAAAATGACAAAAATGACAAAAATGACAAAAATGACAAAAATGACAAAAATGACAAAAATGACAAAAATGACAAAAATGACAAAAATGACAAAAATGACAAAAATGACAAAAATGACAAAAATGACAAAAATGACAAAAATGACAAAAATGACAAAAATGACAAAAATGACAAAAATGACAAAAATGATAAAAAATGACAAAAATGACAAAAATGACAAAAAATGTCAAAAAATGACAAAAAATGACAAAAAATGACAAAAAATGACAAAAAATGACAAAAATGACAGAAATGACAGAAATGACAGAAATGACAAAAATGACAAAAATGACAAAAAATGACAAAAATGACAGAAATGACAAAAATGACAAAAATGACAAAAATGACAAAAATGACAAAAATGACAAAAATGACAAAAATGACAAAAATGACAAAAATGACAAAAATGACAAAAATGACAAAAATGACAAAAATGACAAAAATGACAAAAATGACAAAAATGACAAAAATGACAAAAATGACAAAAATGACAAAAATGACAAAAATGACAAAAATGACAAAAATGACAAAAATGACAAAAATGACAAAAATGACAAAAATGACAAAAATTTCAAAAAATGACAAAAATGACAAAAATGACAAAAATGACAAAAATGACAAAAATGACAAAAATGACAAAAATGACAAAAATGACAAAATTGACACAAATGACACAAATGACAAAAATGACAAAAATGACAAAAATGACAAAAATGACAAAAATGACAAAAATGACAAAAATGACAAAAATGACAAAAATGACAAAAATGACAAAAATGACAAAAATGACAAAAATGATAAAAATGACAAAAATGACAAAAATGACAAAAATGACAAAAATGACAAAATGACAAAAATGACAAAAATGACAAAAATGACAAAAAATATTACAAATATTAAAAATATAAAAATGACAAAAATAACAAAAATGACAAAATCTACAAAACATACAAAAAATACAAAAAATGATAAAAATGACAAAATAATCAAAAATTACAAAAATTACAAAATTTCAAAAATGACAAAAATATCAAAAATTTCAAAAATTTCAAAATGGACAAAAATTACCAAAATTTTAAAAATGATGAAAATAACTTAAAATTAAAAAAATACGAAAATGACAAAAATGATCCAAATTACAAAAGTTACAAAAAGTACAAAAAATTATAAAACATTGAAAAATTTCGAAAACTTCTAAAAATTTCATCGCATTAAGAAAGAAAAATCTTCTTCATACATATATCCATAATGTATGTTCTTTGTTTCAACTTGAGTATATGAGAGAATTTCCACGTGCTCTCAGCCACGCTGCTATAATAATGGCTTGTCCACAAGTCATCTAATGGTGGGCGAATGCGTTTCTCGCATAAATATCAAATTTACCGCATCTCGGAAGACAAATGCTCTACAAACAAGTGTACTAAATCGTTTTCGTCGCTAGAAGGTGTTGAAAAACAATGAAAAAAACTACCTTTGAGATTCATAAATAAGTGTAAACTACTCCGGTTACATTCCGCAATGGAAAGCCATTTCCTTTTGCAGCTAAAGAGTGTGATGATTATATGTAGTTTTTTTTCTCACGTTTCTCCGTCATAGACCATTCTCCAAGGAACGAGTCACAGAGCAACAAACCGTATAAATATTTTCACCTGGGTTCGTCTCGAAATTGAAAGAACTATCCTACAACAAACAGCTATCGCATTACAAAACGGGTCCCTCAGAGTAATAGTTTTCCCCACCCATCATACAAACTCTGGAAACAGCGAGGCACTTGAAATTGAAAATATATTTCCAACAATGCAACAGGTGCTGAAATAATGAAATAATTTACAACCACCCTTCATCGACTCATCTTCGCTGTTCCATTTCCTCCAGCGGAAATCCCTCGAACAATCAGCTGCGCTGCGGCGAAAAGAAACATAAACCCAAAAGCGGAAACCGTATGTGCGGAGAAAAGTTTTATCCCCCCAAGTGTAATTTCTTGCCTTTTCGAATGGATTTCAGATCTACTCCATTCTTCACACTCATTCTGAGTCTGGTTGTATAGCTACTAGTTCAATTTCTTCAGCTCTTATAAAACTATATTTTGCCCAATTTAAACCTGATTGTTCTGAAATTAATGTTGATTTAAAAAATGTCAAGCTGGTAGTGAAGAATGAAATTATAAACCGCTAATTTACGACAAAACGATAAACTTGAAAGTTACTTCTCGATTCCAGAATCGTCCCATGCATCTGTGCTGAGCTCCTTCAAACAGTAACTTAAAACCTCATAACTTATGGCACATGTTGAGCGCGAGCTATCAAAATAAAATGGCCCTCTCTTTCTTCTTTTGAGCAACGGAATAACTTTTCATATGAAGCTGTCAATTAATGTTCGTTCACAACACAGTTGGTAAGTCAATTGCCAAAAACGCAGCCAGACGAACTTTGGCTCAATTTGGATTTCCAAACAACACGTGGGGAGCCAATTGTTTTCTTGGGCTGTTCGGCAAATTTCTTCTGAGGTTTTGACGACGATTTGGAAACTTTACATATGGTGCCTGAAGCTTATCGGTTCGGAAACATAAAGTTAGTTTTAGAGTTTCCTGTTTAGGAAAGAATCGTTTAGGAGTGTTCATACGACCGACATCTAACAAACAATTCTTTGTTCACGAACTAAGTTTTCAATTATTAATTTTTCACTTTATGATTTTCAGACAGACAGACAGACAGACAGACAGACAGACAGACAGACAGACAGACAGACAGACAGACAGACAGACAGACAGACAGACAGACAGACAGACAGACAGACAGACAGACAGACAGACAGACAGACAGACAGACAGACAGACAGACAGACAGACAGACAGACAGACAGACAGACAGACAGACAGACAGACAGACAGACAGACAGACAGACAGACAGACAGACAGACAGACAGACAGACAGACAGACAGACAGACAGACAGACAGACAGACAGACAGACAGACAGACAGACAGACAGACAGACAGACAGACAGACAGACAGACAGACAGACAGACAGACAGACAGACAGACAGACAGACAGACAGACAGACAGACAGACAGACAGACAGACAGACAGACAGACAGACAGACAGACAGACAGACAGACAGACAGACAGACAGACAGACAGACAGACAGACAGACAGACAGACAGACAGACAGACAGACAGACAGACAGACAGACAGACAGACAGACAGACAGACAGACAGACAGACAGACAGACAGACAGACAGACAGACAGACAGACAGACAGACAGACAGACAGACAGACAGACAGACAGACAGACAGACAGACAGACAGACAGACAGACAGACAGACAGACAGACAGACAGACAGACAGACAGACAGACAGACAGACAGACAGACAGACAGACAGACAGACAGACAGACAGACAGACAGACAGACAGACAGACAGACAGACAGACAGACAGACAGACAGACAGACAGACAGACAGACAGACAGACAGACAGACAGACAGACAGACAGACAGACAGACAGACAGACAGACAGACAGACAGACAGACAGACAGACAGACAGACAGACAGACAGACAGACAGACAGACAGACAGACAGACAGACAGACAGACAGACAGACAGACAGACAGACAGACAGACAGACAGACAGACAGACAGACAGACAGACAGACAGACAGACAGACAGACAGACAGACAGACAGACAGACATACAGACAGACAGACAGACAGACAGACAGACAGACAGACAGACAGACAGACAGACAGACAGACAGACAGACAGACAGACAGACAGACAGACAGACAGACAGACAGACAGACAGACAGACAGACAGACAGACAGACAGACAGACAGACAGACAGACAGACAGACAGACAGACAGACAGACAGACAGACAGACAGACAGACAGACAGACAGACAGACAGACAGACAGACAGACAGACAGACAGACAGACAGACAGACAGACAGACAGACAGACAGACGACAGACAGACGACAGACAGACGACAGACAGACGACAGACAGACGACAGACAGACGACAGACAGACAGACAGACAGACAGACAGACAGACAGACAGACAGACAGACAGACAGACAGACAGACAGACAGACAGACAGACAGACAGACAGACAGACAGACAGCCAGACAGCCAGACAGCCAGACAGACAGACAGACAGACAGACAGACAGACAGACAGACAGACAGACAGACAGACAGACAGACAGACAGACAGACAGACAGACAGACAGACAGACAGACAGACAGACAGACAGACAGACAGACAGACAGACAGACAGACAGACAGACAGACAGACAGACAGACAGACAGACAGACAGACAGACAGACAGACAGACAGACAGACAGACAGACAGACAGACAGACAGACAGACAGACAGACAGACAGACAGACAGACAGACAGACAGACAGACAGACAGACAGACAGACAGACAGACAGACAGACAGACAGACAGACAGACAGACAGACAGACAGACAGACAGACAGACAGACAGACAGACAGACAGACAGACAGACAGACAGACAGACAGACAGACAGACAGACAGACAGACAGACAGACAGACAGACAGACAGACAGACAGACAGACAGACAGACAGACAGACAGACAGACAGACAGACAGACAGACAGACAGACAGACAGACAGACAGACAGACAGACAGACAGACAGACAGACAGACAGACAGACAGACAGACAGACAGACAGACAGACAGACAGACAGACAGACAGACAGACAGACAGACAGACAGACAGACAGACAGACAGACAGACAGACAGACAGACAGACAGACAGACAGACAGACAGACAGACAGACAGACAGACAGACAGACAGACAGACAGACAGACAGACAGACAGACAGACAGACAGACAGACAGACAGACAGACAGACAGACAGACAGACAGACAGACAGACAGACAGACAGACAGACAGACAGACAGACAGACAGACAGACAGACAGACAGACAGACAGACAGACAGACAGACAGACAGACAGACAGACAGACAGACAGACAGACAGACAGACAGACAGACAGACAGACAGACAGACAGACAGACAGACAGACAGACAGACAGACAGACAGACAGACAGACAGACAGACAGACAGACAGACAGACAGACAGACAGACAGACAGACAGACAGACAGACAGACAGACAGACAGACAGACAGACAGACAGACAGACAGACAGACAGACAGACAGACAGACAGACAGACAGACAGACAGACAGACAGACAGACAGACAGACAGACAGACAGACAGACAGACAGACAGACAGACAGACAGACAGACAGACAGACAGACAGACAGACAGACAGACAGACAGACAGACAGACAGACAGACAGACAGACAGACAGACAGACAGACAGACAGACAGACAGACAGACAGACAGACAGACAGACTAGAGTGTCTATCCCAGGATTTCCCGGGCGGGAATTCCCGGGAATTGGAAAAAATCGAGAATTCTGGAACCACCAACTTGTTGTTCTATTTAGAAATATAGTCATACAAAACTCATTGAGAATATGTCGATTCATGTGGCAGTAGATATTTTGCAGCCATTTGGTGCAATTTTTTAAATTCAAATAGATAAGTTAAAAAAGATTTTATGTATTTCCACACCGTTTTCATTGAACGAAAACCCACAACACTTCGAAAAATATTTGAAAAATCGCGCAGCAGGTAGGCAGATTGTGTTTTCTTGAAAGTAACATTTATGCACTTGTTTCCCTCTAGCTTTGGAAGCCAGATGAATTTCACAACATAAAAATGAAAAAACATCGCATTTTTTTTCATATGAAGAGCAAATATATAAAATGTTCAGAAAACTGGAAAAAGGTTGGAA
>NC_073692.1:64259573-64318221 GCF_029784155.1 Uranotaenia lowii | reverse complement strand
TTCGTTCTCTGCTCTGTTCTGTTTGCGAGGTGTTGGACAAGCATGGTTTCCACCTTACTTTGTCTTGTGGTGGATTATGGGATTTGTTTAATTTGGTTTCCATCAGACATATGCAATAGGCGATGGAATCGAAAAATTATTCTTTCTCTCCTTAAGAAAAACCCGTATGTTCTGTCAAAAGTTAGGTGAAATTTTAGCTGCATCCTACTAATGCAAAACCATCACCCAAATTCGGCAGTGCTCGCATCGCCTATGCGGTTGCGCTGAGAGGACAATGCCAGCGATGAGAAAGTTTGTTAGTGCCGGTCCGGCATAGAATCTTATGCTAATAATTCTACCTCAAAGGAAGTTCATCATTGGAGTAGAGTCTCATTTATGGGTGATTAATAAATTAATATTGTTTTGTGATAGTTACCCAAGCAATCAAAAGTTACTTATTAACATCAAAGAAGACTTTTAAAGTTACATATCGTTAGAAGTAGAATAACAACTGTACAATTATCTCAAGTTTATTTTATGTAGGTGATATTTATCATAAATGAGGCATATGTACGCCTATTCGGCCTCTTCTGCCAAATTTTCGTAAGTTAAATAACTGTACTCATTTATGATCTAGGAAGTTGCATAAGTTGCGTTGTATACTGACTTAAATCACTTAAATCACAAAAAAGAACAAAAGTTTACTGAAAACAAAATTTAGAAAGGCATAAAAAGTGTATTGAGTTGCTTCCTTTCTGACTGGATAGATGGCGGATTGGATGGCTGGCTGGGTTGAGGAGCCTGCGGATATGCTAACTTTCAAATGAGCTTAATAATGGAGGAATGAAGAAGGGTTTTTTTACTCATTCAACGATTTTTTGGGAGCTGAATTAAAAGGTCGCTGGAAGCTTGTTGCAAGGCACAGGGTCTCGCTTGCTGCGAAGCTACATAAATCAAATGTTATAAATTTAAATTTAACATTCTATTCTTCAACAGTTTTGGTAACTCAAAGGTACTAATTTAGTTAAATTTGGTCCAGCATGTTTTGAGACAAAGAATGCCAAATTTCGGTGAATTTTGGCTTATATTTCTTCACGATCCTTAATGCGATAACATAGGAGACTCTCCCATGTCCAACACACTTTTCACGAAAACAATCAATCGGGGGGCTAAGAACAACTTTTTTTAAGATTTTCAAAATTTTAATTAATAACTATTCTTAAAAACTTTCACTTTTCCAGTTTGAAAATTAGATGTATCAAAGTTCCTTCAAAAATAAATTATAACTCTAAACACTTTGATGATGAAGGATTTTGAACCAAAAAATTTGGCAAAAAGATAAAAATTTCGAAGAAAACTTAAAATAATTCACAAATTATTTCTTAAATTAGCTGCAAAAATATCTAGAAACAATGTTTTAAAAGTGATTTCTCTAAAACCATCTCTATCGAAGAAAAAATGTAGTTATGAGTTTGAAGAAAAAAGTTTCAATATAATCAATCAACATTAAAGTCTGCTTCATTTAATATTGGAACACAAACAATTGCGTGTAGTTCAGTCATTTATTAACGAATTCATAATTTGTTTTTCATACAAATGTAGCATTTTCTTTACTCTTTCATAAAAAAAATTAAAAAAATTATTCATTGCTGTTTCGAAGAAATTCTCGTACTTTTCCCGTAATACGGCACATTAGGCGGCGCACACCCTTTTCGTCCACCGTTTTGGCGATTTGATTCCACCAGTTCTTCATTTGAGTCATGTTCCTAACAAGTTTTCCCTTTGCCTTAAGGCTTAAGCCTCCGCTTCGTGATTGCCCAGTATTTCTCTATCGGCCGGAACTGGGGGCAGTTTGGGGGGTTGAGGTCCTTCGGTATTACGCTGACCCCGTTCGTTGCGTACCATTCCATAACCGTTTTGCTGTAATGGCAGCTTGCGAGGTCCGGCCAAAACATTACTGGACGGTCGTGGGCACGAATAAACGGCAGAATCCGTTTCTGTAGGCACTCTTTTTTGTAGACTTCTGATGTCATTGTCTTGTCAGTGAGAAAGACTTTGGTTTTCTGTCCACAACTGCATATCCCCTGCCAAATCATGTACTTGCGGGCGAATTTATCCGCAAACACAAACTTAAATTTTGCAGGTACATCCCCCCGAGCCGTCGCCAAATAAAATTTTTGACCTGGGATTTGCCCAAAGTCCGCCTCCACGTAGGTCTCATCGTCCATCAGAATACATCCGTCGAACTTGGTCAGCACTTGGTCGTACAGCTTTCGAGCACGGATTCTGGCCACATTGTTCTGCTTCAGCGTCCGATTTGGCTGTTTGCTGGCTCGGAATGGCCTTATTCCTTCCCGGAGACGAATTCGTCGCACCGTACTGTGAGCGGCCTGGAACTTATTGGCCAAATCGCGGTCTGAAAGATTGGGATTCCTCTTGACGGCCTTGATGACTTTCCCACGCAGTTTCCGGTCGACAGTTCCACTCCGACGCTTCGAATGCGGCTTCCGAGCCGTCGTCAATGTTTCCTTGTACTGCTTGATAACACGCCATACGATATTTCTGGGCATTTTAAGCTGTTTAGCTAGCTTCGATGCCGACAACAATGGATTTTCAAGAAAACTGTGCACAATTTGATCTCTCCGTTCGGCTTCCATGGCGGTTGTTTACAAAATGCTATCGTTTGGTGTTATGACATAAATACATGGTGAAAGGTAATGAATTTCCCGACACGTGGGTGAAAAAAGTTTCCAAATCCGTCCACTAGGAGCGCCACAATGAGCAAAAGAATTTGTTCCAATATTAAATGAAGCAGACTTTATATTATTTCTTTCCCAAATACATGTGTACTTTGTACATATTAGGATGTGATTTAAGAGAGGAAAAATAGGGACACTAACTGTTTTGACACTAAGTATTTTTTATAATTGTTTCCGTTTTTAAGAATGTTTTAAGCATTTAATTTTTCATATTTAGATCATCGCAAGTTGTCACCACAAGGTGTTTGATTAACGCCCCGAATCCTTTGAGACATTCCTTTATTTTCCTAATTCAAAATGATTATCGTTTTCAAAACGCATTTCATCTGATCTTTTAGAATTGATCAAATAAAAATTTTAGTTTAACTCTGAAAACCTGATTTGCTATCCAGTAGGGACTTGTCAAATTTCTGGAATCTATGAGAATCGAGTTAGAAAATCAATTTTATGATTTTTTATGGAAAAAGTAACGTACTGCTGAATAATCAAATTGTAACTCTCTCCAACAACTCAAAACTGTATTCTGCCGTCGATTGAGTTTATCAATGGGAATACAACTTTCTATAGAATAACAGTGCTAGTTTTCTGTCAATATCCAACCCTGTTGCCAGTTAATTTTACAGCTAATTCTTGATTTTTTTTCATTATTTTAAAATTTTCTTCTAAATATTAATATTTTTTTTGATAAAGGTTTTGGTAAAAAAAAGTTTATCATCAAAACATTTCAAATTAGTTTTTTTTTGAATAAATCTTAACACCTGAGCTTGAAATAGTATATGGAATCAAATTCAAACTTTGAGTCCAGGTGCAGAATTAGGATTTTAAATTAATATTGAAAATTCAAATGCAGATTCAGCTTGTAAATGACTTCCATAATCACGATTCAATTTTCAAGACTACTATTTTGTTGGGGAATTTATATTACAAAATTACGCAAACTTATAATTTTACAAAACCCTTTTTTCTAAGAGATGCAAGCAAGAAAATTCATACTTTTATAAAACTGCGGTGAATACGTGTAACCATGGCGGATGATCAAATATTGCAAACTAATTATTTGATTGTTATTTTAATATCTTATTCAAGTCATTTTCAAGTCTTCAACAAGTCATTTTAAATAGGGGAGAATGGGGTATCATGGTCCACTTTTTTTCATTGTTTCATAACTTTTTTGTTATAAAAGATAAAAAGGAAAAAAATAAATGGAAAGGTTTTTTACATTTTTAAGGTCTCATTTGGTATTTTTCATTATTTTTTAAATACATTAATTTCCCGAATTTTGACTGTTTTAAAAAAATATTTTTTTTTTGGGTTTTGAAAAACTGTGGGGAAACGTGGGCCACCTAGTCCAAATTCACAAGATAACATGTAAAGTTTATGAGTTGACCGAAAACTGAAATTTTATAATTCATTTAGTTATTTTAAAGCAATTTCAGATGAGGAAATAAAAAAGAGAGTTGTATATGATCGAATATTTCCTAAAACCTGATCGCGAACGTTTTGGCAAAATTCCATATATTGGATTTATATTTGTCTCTAACGCATTAGAAAAGATGGACAAAATATTTTTCATAACTCTTAATTTGGCATAAAAAAAAACTTTACAGACAGTAACAGCAAAATATAGTAGGCCCAAGATACCCCACAAAATGTGGCCCACGATTCCCCACAAGCTATGATTTGCAAATTGGTTGCGTTTTTGTGACTTATTGATGTTTCATCAAAATTTCCTTTTCCACGTGAAACAGCATGACAAAACTAAGATCATAAGCGTATGAGCATATTTTTGTTATGAACTTAAGGTCTCCTACGGATTTCTAGGCTAGTAAAATTAAAGAAGCTTAAGATGCGTACATAAGTCAAAAATATATACAAAAACATGCTTACGCAAAGCGTTGACGATGACTGTTGGATTGGGATTTTATCTCAACACACAGCTGAAATATTGAGAGTGGTCCACGTTTGCCCATGGCCCACGTTACCCCACTCTCCCCTACATATAAAGCTGAAAATTTTAAATTTAAAGTAAAGTTTGGGAAAGTTTTATCATTTTTCATGAAAAAACTTGGTTTTTATTTTTTTTTTTATCATTCAGAGGATTTTAATTATGGAATTGATTATCGTTGATAATTTGGCTAAACAATGTGCAACTCGAGACCCCATACGCCCAACCTTCGGGTAGTGGTCATATCACCTCTTGTCTGCAACTCCGATTCTCTACCTCCCCGTGGTGCTAGTTGGGGTGCGATCAACCTTAGCGGAGATCGGGTACCCAACCCCGGTGGATGCTTTGGTCGCATGCAGACTGAGTCAGGGGGCTTCTTACGCGTCTGTTCTCCATGTTAGGGGCGGCGTGCGTAGTGCAACAACCAGGCCCGTGCGAAGGACCTGCCCATGGGGGGGGTTTTCAATAGACAAAATTCCATGTTCAAATGTTTTCGAGAGCCATTCATTTTAATATATAAATCAAAAAATTGCCGTAAAAGCATTTTTGCCTTTACCCTAGCCTATTCTTTTCGTGATCATTAATAATACAATTTTTTATATAAAGGCAGTTAAGTTTATTAACGATTTTTAAATTTACAAGAACAAATAGAAAAGTTTTTAGCACAGTAGCATCTTTCTTTCATGAGTACAGAACTCGTTTAAAATTTCCTCAGTTTCTATTTCAATGTCCCGATGAATGTTGAGTAGGGCAAGTCCGTTGAGCCTTTCCGAAGTCATGGAATTTCGAACGTATGTTTTTAGCCTACGTAACGTTGAAAACGATCTTTCAGCAGTAGCTGTAGTAACAGGTAATACAGCTAGAATTTTTAATAATTTGCCCACATTTGGAAATGCTTCTGTGCTAGTCGCTAAATCGAGCGCGGTGAAAACATTGGCATCTTCACCAAACCTTTGAGTCAATGTTTCACGGAATAGTTTGGTTTCCATCTTTAAAAGTTGTTCATTCAGGCATTTTAGAACGGATCCGTAAGTCTCATACAGAACTTTACAGCTTTCTTCGTCGAACAATTTCTGTTTCGATGGCATCAGGCAGTCGAAACTGCTTAGGATGTTAGCATGGTTGATGAAACGTGCATCGATGTGTCCAATCAATTCCTCAAGAAAAGGTATAAATAATGAAATACGGTAGTAATCTTCTGGTGATTCGATTTCGAGGTTTCGAGTTTTTGGCATTCTAGGAACGTTGATGCTGGTATTTAGTAGGTCCAAAGACGATTTTGCTGCTAGAAAACATTTTGAAAATTCGTCATCCGCATTTTGCCTCAAACGTTTTAGCTCGTTTATCGTATTTGTAGCTATGTCCATGGCAACTGTGAGGCATAGGTTCTCTCGTTGCAGTTCTACGCTCAGTGGTGTTATGATCGAATGACAGATTAATAAAATTTCGATAGCTATTTGGAATTGGCTGTTTTTAAGAGTGTTTAACAATTGAAAGGCTTCCGAAGACAATTTCACATCTCGTTGAACTGTCAATTCTTCTAAAACTTCAAAGATAGCTTCTTGAAGTTCTTTGAATACAAAAATAGCTTCATGGCGTTCAACCCAACGAGTTGGGCAGTACTTCTTCAATTTTTTATGATTTATTGATGGAAACTGCTCAATTTTATTAGTCAAAATTGCTTGACGTTTCGGCGTGTTAAAAAAATTGTAGGTCGCTTCGATTATGGCCATACTATTCCTAATTGCTGGAAGCTGGCTAGCAGCACTTACCGCTAAATTCAAGCAATGAGATGAACAGTGCACGAAAAGTGCTAGAGGATATTTTTTTTAATAAAAGCTTGAACTCCATTAAGGTGCCCACTCATTGCGGCCGCTCCATCATAACCTTGACCGAAAAAATGGTTGAGATCTATTTTGGAATCCTTCAAAAAATTAATTATTACCTCCGAAACATTTTCTCCAGTTCCCCTTGTGACAGGAACAAATCCTAAAAAGTCTTCTTTAATTGCATTTTTTCCATCATCACATACAGCAAGGTAACGAACGCATATCGACAGTTGTTCAATACCGGAAACGTCCGCTGTTTCATCAGCCAATACAGAGAAACTCATTGAGCGATTCACTTGCTTCACTAGTTGCGTTGCAATTTTTGCTCGGAAAATTGAAATGATCTCGTTTTGGATTCGATTGCTAGTGTACATAGACCGTTTATTGGGAGCTTCCAAATGTTCTTTAAGTATATTGTCTGCTTGACTTCGTTATCGCAGCAACGCTCTAAAATTTCCATCATTAGTATGTGGCACTAGGGGAATAATTGGGCCACTTTCATTACACCCTCGCAGAGCTAAATTTTGTTGCCCACACAATCTGATGGTATCAATTATAGCTACCAATTTCTTTCTGTTTTCCTCTATTGTCTTAGCTTTTTGGGTATCCAGCTGAATGTCGATTGAAACCTCTCCTTTTCTTAAACTTTCAATTCCCAGAATGCTATGCTTGTGATACTCGCATGATTCGTGCTTTTTGAAAACTTCAAGAGCATTTTTCCAGTTTTGAAACTTTTCAGTAACTAAACTTTTCAAAGCCTGGGACCCAACACCTGCGTGATTTTTCTTCATGAAAACACAAGGTTTACAATAAACACTATCCTGCAATCGCGAGTATGCTATCCAAGGGTAAATCACTAACCAACGAAGTTGGAAGCGAAGATTTCGTTTACCAGAGGTAGGAAATTCAGTTTTCTCTGTTGATACGAAAATATTGTCATATGCTTCTATAATATTTTCAATTCTGAATTGATTTACAAAAAATGAAATGTCTGTCGATTCTTGAATTATCAGCGAGTCGGACTACAAGAAAATAAATGTTATTAGAGGACGATGGAAAATAATTCATTTAATTAACTAACTTTTTCTTCAACGTCTATAGAATCAACTATAAATGATGTTGACGCCTGAGCTGAATTCAAGTCAGTCTGAAAAAAATCGATGGAATGGAAATCAATATAATTTTTGATATTTACATTGGTATTTATTTAAGATCAAAGATATATTAAAAGTAAAAAAATTAGAATGTTTTTTTTTATATAAAACTGCAATACTTTTTTACCATTTTGATGTTTTTTTTATCTTAAAACATCCATTACCTTTATCAGACTGCAGATACAAATTTTGATTTTAATCACAACTTTCAAATCATAATAGAAATATTGGTCAAAAATATAAATTTTAGTCCAAAGTCTAATTTTATACACTGGTTAATTCTTTAAAATCGTTATCGTTTGCAATCAATAATTAATAAACAAATAAAAATTATTAATTGAAAACAATGAAATTTCCGAGAAAAAGCTGTTTTTTTTTATTTTGAAAAGAACAATTTTTGAATTGAAAAAGTTTTGTTCACCTCAATATCGTTGAAAAGCTCTATAAAGTTGTTTCTATCACAAGTTTAATAATGAATGTTTTAAGAAAAGAGAACAGATTTAAAAAAAGTTATCATTCAGCATTTGTAAATTCTGATTTTGAAAAAGTTTCTGAAACTGTCATTTCAAGCAAAATAAACAACCCGAACCTCGTCCATTAGAATTTTGAAAAAAAAAATGTTGCACTCACCTCGGAATTCGTTCTCTGCTTCTTGCTGAAGTAATTCAAAACCGTATTTACACGTTTCGACATTTTTTGTTCGGGTAGGTTCGAAAATTCTTTTCACTTTCGTAGCTCTGAAATTTGAAATTTTGTATGCTTTAGAAATTGTTTGTTGCGTTTGTTGTAATGTGATTTCCTTTTCGACAAGAAGTGTTAAATTTTGTTGCCATTTTCATACCTGCAGTTTACAGTACCTAGTAAAGTTGACACAGACAACTTATCACACGACCGAAATATCAGCAACGCAGAAATGAAATATAAACTTGACTCTGAAAATGACTGCCCCGATTCAAGTAAGTGAGTGAATCAAATGAGGAAACACAAATATGTACATACAACTTTTCTCTCTCTCGTTCAGACAGCCACAGCAAATCCTTTTCCGTTTTTTTCTCATTCAGTACCATAGGCGATGGGCACGCTCGCAATCCCGGTATACGATTTCTCATGCGTTTAACAGAGAAAGCAATAGCCTTCACTCAAATTTCATTCCGATTAGCTGTCATTCTCCTGGAAATCTGTATAAGAGTAAAGAGTAAGCTTTATTCTTTTTAGCAGACCCAAGCCTTATTGATTATCCACATGAATCAAAACGGTACGGTGAGAGAGAATGACGAGACATGTCTTTTTCTTTTCAATGGAAGATCATGGTTCATCCAACTCATCCACAGTACAGTTTTTCTTAAGCAAAAAAAAAATTAACGGAAAACCCCATGGGGGGAGTTAAACCCCTAAAACCCCCCCCGTTCGCACGGCCTTGGCAACAACGTCCTGGTGGTGTTCGGGACCCTAAACAGCAACATCACGACGGTCCTCCTGCGAGATAGTGGGGTTAGCTGCGGGCCTTGCGAGCCTGTGACTACAAAAAACATAAGCAACGAACAACGAACAACAAATTTCGGATGGAAATCGGCAAAAACCCACGCGACGAAAAGGGACTAGCGATTGGAAACTTGGAACATGGAACTGCCTATCTCTAAATTTTGTGGGCAGTACCCACGTGCTCTCCAAAGAATTGAAGAGCCTCAAATTCGACACCGTAGCGCTGCAGCAGGTATGCTGGAAGGGCTCCACGGTACGAACGTACCCAGATAGTCGAGCCATCTACCAGAGCTGCGGCAACACACACGAGCTTTTAACAGCTTTTATAGTGATGGGAAAGATGCAAATCAACGTGCACAGCCTTCACCTCGGAAGTACCGGTGACGACAAAGACGAATTTTACGCGCAACTGGAGCGTGAATACGACCGTTGCCAAAAATCGGGGATTTTAACGCTCAGGTCGGCCAGGAGGAGGAATTTAAACCGACAATTGGAAGGTTCAGTGCGCACCAGCTGACCGACGAAAACGGCCTCAGACTTATTGATTTCGCCGCCTCCAAACGAATGGCCGTACGTAGTACCTTTTTCCAGCATTGCCTCCCAGACAAGTACACCTGGAGATCACCGTACCAAACGCAATCACAGATCGACCATGTTTTGATTGACAGCCGGCACTTTTCGGACATCATCGACGTCAGATCCTGTCGAGGCGCCTACATTGAGTCAGATCACTATCTGGTGACGGTGAAGATGCGCCCAAAACTCTCCGTAGTGAACAACACACGAAACCGGCGCCGGCCTCGGTTAAATATCGCACGACTGAAGCAATCTGAGGTCGTGGCAGACTACGCGCAATCGGTCGAAGCAGCGTTGCCGGCAGAGGGCGAGCTTGACGAAGCCCCTCTCGAGGACTGTTGGGATACCATCAAGACAGCCATCAACAGTGCGGCGGAGAACGTCATCGGTTATGTGGAGCGAACTCGACGGAACGACTGGTTCGACGAGGAGTGTAGGAGGGTGATGAACGAGGAGAATTCCGCGTGGGCGGCAGTAGTGCAAAGAGGCACCCGTCGAAATGTAGAAAATCATCGACAGCGGAAGAGGCAGCGAGTCCGAATTTTCCAGGAGAAAAAGCGCCGTTTGGAGGAGCAGGAGCTCGAGGAGCTGGAGCAGCTGCATCGTTCCCAAGAAACACGAAAGTTCTATCAGAAACTCAACGCATCCCGCAAAGGTTTCGTGCCGCAAGCCGAAATGTGCCGGGATAAGGACGGAGGCATCCTGACGGACAATCGTGAGGTGATCAAAAGGTGGAAGCAGCACTTCAATGAACACCTGAATGGCGCACATGCAGGAAATCAAGACGGTGGGGGAAGGTACATCGCCGGCGTAGCCAACGACGTAGAGGAGCCAATTCCAACGATGAGTGAAGTTGAGGAAGCCATTCGCCAGCTGAATAGAAACAAGTCGGCCGGGAAGGATGGCATCGCAGCTGAACTCATCAAAATTCTGTGAATTCTGTGAAAATTTTGAATATACTGTGATCTGTGACACAGATTCTATGACGAAAATTTGCTAAAAATTCTGTGAAATTACAGATTATTCTGGGAAAGATCGCCGAGTGAAGCCCAAGAAAGGTTATCAGAAAAATAGAAAGAAGGGTGTTGATATGAAGGCAATGCTCGATGAAAGTTGACCCGTCTACGTTTAAAATGATAGACTGCAACATCAGGACCAGGTAAAAGCAATTGTAATACGAGAAATGCTTTACACTATGAACTTATCGCTCAGTTGAACTCTTCGTACTGCCATATCTTTTCAAAAGTGTTGATCAAGGTGTTGCTGATTTCTAAGGGTACTCTATGAATTTTGACAATCATTTAAACGACAGCCAGGCTATCGATAGTTCCAAGCATGGAAAGGCTTTGATGACACCCAGTTAAGGCACTGTTAGGAGAGTGGTCATAAACAGCTTCGTATACTTGACTTTTGAAAAAGTCTTGTTTCTTCAGATACCAAATCAATGAATGAATATTATCAACAACAAAAATAATTACGGGCATTTCAAAGACCACTTCAATACTTGAAATGACTTCATCACTGAAGTCTGACCAACTTTGGAGCAATTTGGGCAACGGCATAATCATGCACACGCGAAAGACACGGAACAACTGGGAGAAAAATTAGCTCAAGAATGTAAGTGGCACCGGGGGACACGGCAATCATAAACATTTTTATTTCAAATTTACGTCCCGTTTTTCGTCCGAGGACCCCGACCCTCGCTCAACCCATATTAGAGGGAGCTCTGGAAAGATGGAGAGGGTAATTTTTATTTTCTTGCTCTTCCACATGTTGGCCATCCACGTACCTATTCGTGCACTTTGGCAACGGAATACTGAACGAAACCAACGAAAGGACCCCGGTACCCACTGCCAGGACATTTTTGTTTTTGCGCTGGCTGGGTTTTTTGTTTTTTTTCTTCGGGATAGGGGAGTTGGAGCAAAGTTTTCGTCGAATGGCAGCATCCACTACCTAAAAAATGCTAAGCAAAAATATTTCGATGTGCGGTAGAGAAAAAAATGAACTACACTGTGGACGAGTTTTATGGACCACTACTCCCTTGTGGGGAATTGTCGGAAGAGCATAAAAATGCATACAAGATAATTAAATATAAATAATTCTGAAACGTGCGGCAGAATAAGGAAGCGATGCAAGAAAAGTATTCTTGTAGGTTTAAGCTTCTTGGGTTGAATACAGTTTCTGATTGTTTTCGTCCGAAATTAATCAATTTATAAATCCCAAAATTATCAATCGCTGAAAGATTTCAAATGTAGAATCCTGTTAGGCCTAAATCCAGATTAGGAACGAGATAAATCCATTCAAAAGGAGGAGGGCTATATTTATGCTGATTGAGGCTCGTGGCTAGTAAGCGGAAACGAGTTCATTGTCGAATAACTACGACTTTTAGATACTCACCCTAAACAGCTAATATCTACTCTAAACCTACAAGCTGAATTTATCTGTCTTTTTGCAGAAAACTTTCCGGTACCTACCGCAGACTCTTTAAAAGAAGACACTACCATTCAAGGAGACACCGGATAATGGAGAAAACACCATAATCAATTTGTTTTTCATTTGAATAACTTTTTGAGGAACTTTTGTTCGATGTCGAAGCGACTTTCCTGCTCCTTCCGATTTCTCAAAACCCAATCTCAGAAATCCACCCGGCCCTGTACATATCCGGTGTAGTTTTACAGCACCATCGACAGGCAGCAGAGGTCCCACGTGTTTTTCTTCTCCGCAATCCCATTGAAGCGGTTTGCTGATGATGATGGTGATGTTGCTGATGAGGATGATGCTGTTGCTACGGTACTGCTACAGCGAGGTATCACTGCTTTGGCTCCATTCATTGTGAAAATGTGGCGGTAGCGGCGGCTTTCGAGAATGGAAACGAAATCTTCGAAGCGAAAGTTTTTCTCCGGCTTTTGTGTATCGGAAAAGTTTGATGCCGGCACGGTGGGCTTACTTGAGAATTTTTTAAAAACAAGTAAATATAAAAGCCTCCTAGCTTTGAGTCCATGTTCTATCATTGACAATTTTAAAAAAGTGAACCCCCTGCAAACATTTAATATTGTCTATGTCACAGGAACTGATGATGCAGCACTTTGAGCAATGGAAAGGAGAGATCTATAGATACTACTGGCTGGGTAGAGTTTGGAATTCATCTTGTCATATTTGTACCACAGAGAACAGACGTACAAGCTAGCCCACGAAACTTGTGTAAAATTTCCAACAATCGTTTTGAACCAATTTTTGTTTTTTGGCTGGGCCACCAGATGTCTCTAAACACACCCAAGAGAAATGTCAAAACCAAACTGAGAAAAAAAAATTTCAGACAGTTTTGAGCAGGTCGTATGAACTGTTTGCCATGTTTCAAGAATATTGCTTTTAAAGTTTCGTAACACTTTCTTCCAGTTGCATAATGGAAAAATATCTTAAAAGTTAATCGCTCTTTCCTTCAAGCAGGAATTGCTAAATGTTGGACAATGGGAAGCAAAAATTATACTTAAAAGTATCCCGCTTTGAGATGTCTAGAATCAGTTCTGATGGGTGAGACTGATCATCAAGAATGTTCCTAATTAGCTGAATATAGCCGATTCGTCCTCTGACGACCTTTCAAGAAGTGCAAAAACTTATGGTAAAACTGTTAGTTATTTCAACTGCCTCAGTAGTGCAATAAAAAGGGAATTAATAAAAGTTAAATGTTTTCTATACGGTTTTTACTAATTGACTTTTATCGGTGAGTGAAATAACTTTTTTTAATTTTTTAATTTACGTAATCTGATGAAGTAAAAAGTCATCCGAATCGTTACGTAAATTAAAAAAAAGTTTCACTCATCGAGAACAGTCAATAAGTAAAACCCGTATATAATAAAGGAAGAGGAATTGGACAGTCAAAAGTAATTCTTATTGCACTTATATATTATCTATTCTAGAGCGGCATTAGTTCAATCATTGATAAGTTCATATACGAGTACGCCTTTTCGAAAACTGGGCACTTGAAAATTTGATTTGTAACTTTTGAACTGCGCAATAGATGACACTGTTTCAAGTAAATTTTCAACGTATTTTTTGGATGTCAGCATTTGAAATTTACACACTTTTTTTAAGATTTTTTGTTCAAGCTTGTGCGTCTGTTCTCTGTGTTTATACTAAAAACATCACCATGGTTACAATTCATAGTTGTCTTCTCGCAATTATCGGCTACACATCTCCCCTCTACACAAAAAAAAGTGAAGTGATGTGAAAACAGAAGCATATTTTCGGTTCATGTTCGAGCTTCTTGCCACTCTCTCCAGTTCCAAATCAATCTGCCTTGAAATTATAGGAAAAAGGTAATCTCGCGCCAACTTTTTATTTAGAATCCTTTTATCGTATCAATTTTGCAACGAGGTCTACTCTCTAAATCATTAATTGTGTACCTTTGACAAAAGGCATTTGCTTTGAACGAAATGTATTGTCTCGTATCATCACTTTCGCCAAATACACGGAACACTGTTATCTCAACTCAGGGGATTCTCAAAGTGAACGCTCCGGAACACTATTCAAGTTAGTCATTTCCATCCATCAGTAAAGAAACTTCAACCCCCCTTTTCTTTTGTCCTACTAATGTCGGAGAGTCTTTTTGAACCAAATGACAAGAAAGGGTACTTAACACATTACGGGCCAAATACGAGATATCTCGTATTTTTGCTCGCCTCTGGTGTGTTTTATATAAAAGCATAACTCGTTTGTTAGAAATACAATAATGAAAATAAAACTATGTTTATAAAAATTTAAAAAAAACTTTCGGTAACTTTTCCGGCTTAGATTTTTTCGCTGTCTAAATGTGTTAACATGCAATGCAGCTACATAAATATCAACATATTTTTAATTAATACCGATCCAATTCGCTGGTTATTTCTCTCAAACCAACCTCTTATCTTAACAAACAAAAAATAAATGATCGATCATTAGATAACCTTTTTTGAAGGACATCATGCTTCAAACAAATTCAATTGATTATCAGAAAACGATATAAAGTTGATCATCAGTAACTTTTCTATGCTAGCTACCTCGAGCCATATTACACTGTTAGTGTTGCTCCTCCAGAGCCAGCATACTTTCATAACATTCTTAATGCCTCCAGATCCGACGTAAATTCATAAAGTGAACCTTCAGATCACTCTTCCTGTTGGTCCTCTCGATCCAACGTAAATTCATAAAAAAACCTTCAGAACAGTATTCTTGTTGGTCCCCTGAACTCAACGTAAATTCATAAAGTGAACCTTCAGAACACTCTTCCTGTTGGTCCTCACGATCCATCGTAAATTCATAAAGTGAACCTTCAGAACACTCTTCCTGTTGGTCCTCCCGATCCAAAGTTTATTCATAAAGTGAAACACCAGGTACCTCTTCCTGTTGGTGCTTACGATCCAACGTAAATTCATAAAGTCAACCTTCAGATCACTCTTCATGTTGGTCCTCCCAATCCAACGAAAATTTTTAAAGAGAACCCGAGTCGTGCTAAAAATAGCATCGACGAGTTGAATAAGAAGGATATCACTGTTTCCCGTAACTTTATCCATAGACCTTGGTAGACACTGGAGATACCTTTGGATGTTCACCGCTCGATTCTCTCGCGTTTTAATGTGAAGTTTATCGGTGATCTGTCGATGTTTCGTGTTGCTAATTCTCTCCAACAAAGCATAGATCATCTCAAATCAGGACGCTAAACGGATCTATCTCGGAGCTATGTAAACGAAATAAAAATGTTTTATACTTAAAATGTAGGGTTTTTATTGCATTTTAAAGGAAAAATTATAAAAAAAATTCATCATGGCTTTGATGAAATTTCGAACTTTTCGTCGAATACCACTCATCATAGTTTGGACACCCTGTTTGCTGACCTCAGCGGCCATTTTGTTCCACCATCTCTTCATCTCTGTTGCATCCCGAGTCGTCCAACCATTCTTCTTCATCTTCTGGTTGACAATTGCTCAATAATTTTCAATAGGGCGGAATTGGGGAACTCCTTCTTGTAGATCGAATCCTTCGCAGACGAATCCTTCTGACGGTGCACCGATCGGCATTGAATTTCTTGGCAATGTCATAGTCCGACTGCCCTAGGTCATAGGTAGGCAACCTGCGGCTCGCGAGCCGCATGCGGCTCTTTGGATGTATAACTGCGGCTCTTTTGCTCAATGTGTGAAAATTTTGAAAATCCTCGAAATTTTCTAGAGTAAACGGTCTCAACATAAGTTCTTTCAGTTCAGATAATATTCCAAAGGATTCCAAAAGAAACCAAAAAACTACTATAGAACAAATTAACAGCATCTTGTCAGTTTGCAACCAAGTTGAGATTTAGAAATCTGTTAACGTTCTTCATAAAAGTCTGATATAGCATTTGGAAGCCTGGAGAGTTTTTTTTCGCTGGCATGGGAAGTTTTCCGTTGAATTTGGTTTTCTGATTTAATCGGATAAAAACTCAGCATTTTTTAATCGTCAAATGAATTCCTCACTGTTAAGATTATGAAATTGAGTTTGTTTTTCTTGAATTGATTATTTTAAAAATAAATTTGCTTCACCACCGCTTTTATCAAATATGAACATCAGATGATGAATTTAATAATGCTTTGAATACTGATAATAATTGTTTTGTGCATTAAAACTTAATTCTTAAATCGTTTTGTTTTTAATTTTTTTTTAAATATTCAATTCATTCTTTCAATGTTTCTTTTCAAATCCATGAAAAAAATTAAGTTCTTCGTTCTAATTTTGAACATGAGTTCAAGAGGACAAAATTTTCAAGTTTGTTAAAAAATATTTTTGTAAACCGGGAGCTGAGTGCTGGTCTAATTTTAGAATTTTATGTATAATATGAATATTTTTAGGTTTTTATTGGCAGGAGAAACTTTATTTGGTAAAGAAGCATTTTCTTCCATAAACTTTAATATATCTTCTTACAACTTTAACACCTTTTTTTATTGTAAACCTAATTTCAATTATTTTTAAAACGTCATGGCTGTTCTAATAGTTGATTTTGATTTCTAAGTCTTTATCAGAATTTTGGTTTTGGTTTGTTCTATGATGTGATGACCAAAATAACATCAAAAAACTTAAATTTGAGTTTAAAAAATCGATTCGTTGAAAAATGAAACACAGCGAAGCAAAGCCAAAGTTAGATGTCTATTATTATGTAAGATTTATTATTGTACCGAAAGATCCGAGATAGCTATCAAAACTTTCATTGGACTCCAGCATATTTCTACATCATCGGTAGTATCTATTCTTGACGATTCCTAAAATTCAAGATACACTGAAAGACAGCAAATCTGTCAAGAATTAAAAGTATTAAAAATTATAGAATAATAATTTTTTTTTTGACTCTTTGAAATATTTGAAATTGTTTTGTTTTGAAATATTGAAAAATAAGAATAAATTATTTACACAACGAATCTTATATCATTAAAATTGGTTAACATTTTCGGCCAAACAAACTACTATAATGTTTAAATTTACAATTTGACAGGTGAAAACAGAGAATTCATTCTACAAATTAAAGTATCGGTTTGAAAAAATCAAATACATAGATTAAATTACAAATCATTGTATATATTGTATAAATTGTATTTGTATTGTATAAAAATTCAAAATATGAATTTGTGATTAGAATTCATAAAAACTTTGACAGAAGGATCAATCTGAATCCATGATATATTCGAGACTCAGAGGTTCAGACATTATTTTTAAGATTTCATTAGTATGGAGAAGAACTTTGAAAGGTTACGATTTGGAACAGAATTGAGAATTTAAACTAAAATTTTCGTTATCGAAAAATATAATTTTTGAAACCTTTCTTTAATTTTATCAGATATCAAAATGAGAACTAGAGAGCTGAATGGGAATGCATGTAATGAAAAAAATGTTAAAGAAATTTGATAACCACATTTTATAGACCACATCTCGCGACTGATTGTTAATTTTTTTTTCAAATTTTGACTAATTTTTTTCAATTCCTAAAATGAGTATTTATGAATTAAAATTTGTTGGTTAATTTATTCTAAGGCCCGGAAAATATTTATCGATTTAAAATGAAAGTTTTATGCACATAACAAACAAATGAACTTCAATGGATTTTAAGTTCATTAACCAAAAAATTTTAAGGCTTTTTGTAGAATTTGAAGAAAAAATAAATGTGACATACCCTCGTATAGTTTTTTTTTATATTAATTTACATCTTGCAGTATACATTTTATGATATAAAATTTTCAATGCTTCTTTTAAATATTAGTATGCATTTTTATGATATAAAATTTTCAATGCATCGAAAGTCTATTTTTTATCTGGAAAAAGGTATAAGGAAAGAATGTTTGTAGCGCCGATGTGGTCTAGTGGATAGGCTGGCGCGAGTCTGGTATTGGTACGCCAGGCGTACTGGGTTCGATTCCCGGTATCGGCAAGAAAAACTTTTGGGTTCGAATCCCATAAGTGGGCCGACAGGTAAGATGTGTTTCATTATATAACTGACTATATAATTGGAATGTTCAATCAGTTGCCAGCTGGCCAGGTATATACACGGATGCCGGAATACCTGTAAGTAAACTAGCCCACCTGATTGATTCGTTCTTCCAAAATATACCTACATCAACACACGCAATACATTCACCACATAATAGTTCATACGAAGCCATGGGGTCCGGGTATGGTGGCGCGCTGCATTGGAGATTTGTCGAACCTAATAATCTAAGGAATGTATGTGAACCCATACTTTGGCAGAAACTGCGGTGAATCCGTGCACCCATGGTGGATTACCAACATACATACAAAAAAAAAAGGTATAAGGAAAGAATTGCAGTTTAAAATGATAAATTTTATCAGGTCACAATGATAAATCGCCAAAATTTCAACGTTACTAAGCTGTACCCGTTATGAAAATTATAAGAAAGCAAATCCGCAATAAAACAACGAAAATCTGTGGCGTTGTGATAAAGGAAAATAAAACTGAGTTAACATCAGGATTCAATGTATCTCAGCGATCACCATTATTTGTAGTAAGGATAAAATGAATTTCGGCTCTTTGAAACTTAGACATTTCCTTAATTTGCAATTTTTGGCTCTTCTGTCTCAAAAGGTTGCCGACCGCTGCCCTAGGTTTGCCTTGATCAGGCTTCCGAAAAGTACAGCTTTGCTATGACAGCTTTTTTCTTGCCAAACCAACTTTCTCGGTTTTCCTTACCACTCGGTTCGCTGCTGTACCGTCGGTAACGCATCGTAATGCTTCGGCTACATCGCACACTTGCGAGAACCCAGGCTGTACCTGAACAATCGGCTCAATGCATGTGTTGCCGAAAATGTTGTGCTTTAAGCTGTAGCGAACCTAACCGACAGTTCGGTTTTCATCCCTTCATGCCTCCTGTTTCGAAAATAATTTCATCCTAACTGTCGGCTGCAGGGCGTGACAGATTTTGCAGGACTGTCACGGGTGACTGTCGTGCCCATACCGTACCCATGCCCGATCGTATGCGCTGCTGCTCGGTTCGAATAGATCGAACGAGGCATCTATTCGCACCGAGCAGCAGCATACGATCGGCGCGTAACGCGATGTGTGGTGCCGGTGCAGGTTAGGCGAGAAGGGAAGGGGAGGGTGATTGGGGTAATCACCACCCGCAGTAGCTTCAAGCAAAAGGAAAATTCATACGTTCGTTTGAAATTAACTCGGCCCGAGCGAATCTCGGCTACAGTCGGACGGAGTAAGTAGTACTGTCATGCGAAATTCAACGCATTGAAAACTGTCACGAAGATTTTCCCAAAACTTTCACGAAGCTTAAAAAATTTTTAACCCACGAGCAAACTCTCGCATGAGGTAAAACAAGCCATCGCTGTACATCGCACGACCGCTCGTTTTAAAACTGTCGGGGAAGAAATATTAGGGAAGCTTTCATCGAGGTGCATGTCCGACGTTTGCAAGAATACTGTCGTTTGCCAGTACTTTTCGGAAGCCTGGCCTTGATCGTTCTCAACACCTTCAAATGCAGTTTCCGATCTCTAGTTCCACTATGACGCTTGGTATGGTTTTTTGACGTGGGTGTCCAAAATTAACGTGTAACTTTTTCGAAACAATACGAATCGCAATGAAATTTGCAGCACGGATAGAGGAAAAATTCCAAAACAAAGTACTGTCAAAACATTCCAGATCCGACATCTAGCAAAGCTATGGTATAATAAATATTGCGTGTAGATTTAAGATGATCCACGCTTTAGTTATCTGGCAGGAAAATAACGCGCAGTGCAGGCCCACCGTGCAGTATCTCTTCCTCCCATTCACTGTTCGATCCTGAAGCCCCGTGTTTCATTTAATGTCGTTTTATTGTGTTATTATTTAAATAAACAATACCGTTTCTCTCACTCAAATTCGCCTTAATAGCATATTTGCTTGTTAGGCCACTATCACGGGAGGGGAGAAGGGGGTTCAAAGAGACAACAACTCGGCAGCAGGTTATAATCTCGAAACGCAGTTTATAAATTTATTTTCGCGAGGGTCGACTCGGTAGGTAATCGCCGCGCCTCGGAGAAGTTTCCGGCTGAACGACGACGTTCTGTGTTTTTCTCGGTGGGGCTAATTCGAGTCTTCGAAAGTTTGTTATGGTGTGGGTGGTGGTAAGTAGGAAGGAAAGTGGCCGAGAAAGGTAATCTGGATCGCCTGGCAAGCGGATGTTGGCTGGTTGGGACACAGATGAGCAGCTTGGGCCGAAACAGAATTCGATTCCTCTTCTCAATGATGCGGGGCCAGGAAATTAAGGCTTTTGAGATGTCTTGTCTGAGGTGCAGTACCGTTTCAATGTACACAGGTTCGGCATTTGGTAGCTCGATTCAAGATAATCGACTTGTGGAAGCTGTTTGTTTGAGACAATAATCTCTGTTCGAGGGTGTCAGATAAATTTTAATTGAATTTTAGCATCAGTCTATGGAGACAATTGATTGATCTGTAAGACTTGAGTATTGTTTCTAATGGTGTAAACTAACTAGCCAAGGTGATCAATATAATATGCTCATCCATATTGCAAATTTTTTATTTTCGAATTCCAAAAACCCTGTAGTTAAAAAATTTCCCATTGGTCAAAACTAACGACTAAATTTTTGCAGATTTTTATAATGAGATCTGAGTGTACGGGTTTTGATTTGAATTTTGTATTGAAAAACGAGCAAATTTGTCAGCAGAATGTCACATGGTTGGTTTTTTATTTACTCTGGGGCTCAAACTCACGGACATCAGCTCAGGAAGCAACTGACTTGCCAACTGAGCTATATCACAAGCACGAAAAAATGACAAAAATGACAAAAATGACAAAAATGACAAAAATGACAAAAATGACAAAAATGACAAAAATGACAAAAATGACAAAAATGACAAAAATGACAAAAATGACAAAAATGACAAAAATGACAAAAATGACAAAAATGACAAAAATGACAAAAATGACAAAAATGACAAAAATGACAAAAATGACAAAAATGACAAAAATGACAAAAATGACAAAAATGACAAAAATGACAAAAATGACAAAAATGACAAAAATGACAAAAATGACAAAAATGACAAAAATGACAAAAATGACAAAAATGACAAAAATGACAAAAATGACAAAAATGACAAAAATGACAAAAATGACAAAAATGACAAAAATGACAAAAATGACAAAAATGACAAAAATGACAAAAATGACAAAAATGACAAAAATGACAAAAATGACAAAAATGACAAAAATGACAAAAATGACAAAAATGACAAAAATGACAAAAATGACAAAAATGACAAAAATGACAAAAATGACAAAAATGACAAAAATGACAAAAATGACAAAAATGACAAAAATGACAAAAATGACAAAAATGACAAAAATGACAAAAATGACAAAAATGACAAAAATGACAAAAATGACAAAAATGACAAAAATGACAAAAATGACAAAAATGACAAAAATGACAAAAATGACAAAAATGAAGAAAATGACAAAAATGACAAAAATGACAAAAATGACAAAAATGACAAAAATGACAAAAATGACAAAAATGACAAAAATGACAAAAATGACAAAAATGACAAAAATGACAAAAATGACAAAAATGACAAAAATGACAAAAATGACAAAAATGACAAAAATGACAAAAATGACAAAAATGACAAAAATGACAAAAATGACAAAAATGACAAAAATGACAAAAATGACAAAAATGACAAAAATGACAAAAATGACAAAAATGACAAAAATGACAAAAATGACAAAAATGACAGAAATGACAAAAATGACAAAAATGACAAAAATGACAAAAATGACAAAAATGACAAAAATGACAAAAATGACAAAAATGACAAAAATGACAAAAATGACAAAAATGACAAAAATGACAAAAATGACAAAAATGACAAAAATGACAAAAATGACAAAAATGACAAAAATGACAAAAATGACAAAAATGACAAAAATGACAAAAATGACAAAAATGACAAAAATGACAAAAATGACAAAAATGACAAAAATGACAAAAATGACAAAAATGACAAAAATGACAAAAATGACAAAAATGACAAAAATGACAAAAATGACAAAAATGACAAAAATGACAAAAATGACAAAAATGACAAAAATGACAAAAATGACAAAAATGACAAAAATGACAAAAATGACAAAAATGACAAAAATGACAAAAATGACAAAAATGACAAAAATGACAAAAATGACAAAAATGACAAAAATGACAAAAATGACAAAAATGACAAAAATGACAAAACTGACAAAAATGACAGAAATGACAAAAATGACAAAAATGACAAAAATTACAAAAATGACAAAAATGACAAAAATGACAAAAATGACAAAAATGACAAAAATGACAAAAATGACAAAAATGACAAAAATGACAAAAATGACAAAAATGACAAAAATGCCAAAAATGACAAAAATGACAAAAATGACAAAAATGACAAAAATGACAAAAATGACAAAAATGACAAAAATGACAAAAATGACAAAAATGACAAAAATGACAAAAATGACAAAAATGACAAAAATGACAAAAATGACAAAAATGACAAAAATGACAAAAATGACAAAAATGACAAAAATGACAAAAATGACAAAAATGACAAAAATGACAAAAATGACAAAAATGACAAAAATGACAAAAATGACAAAAATGACAAAAATGACAAAAATGACAAAAATGACAAAAATGACAAAAATGACAAAAATGACAAAAATGACAAAAATGACAAAAATGACAAAAATGACAAAAATGACAAAAATGACAAAAATGACAAAATTGACACAAATGACAAAAATGACAAACATGACAAAAATGACAAAAACGACAAAAATGACCAAAATGACAAAAATGACAAAAATGACAAAAATGACAAAAATGACAAAAATGACAAAAAATGACAAAAAATGACAAAAAATGACAAAAAATGACAAAAAATGACAAAAAATGACAAAAAATGACAAAAAATGACAAAAATGACAGAAATGACAAAAATGACAAAAATGACAAAAAATGACAAAAATGACAGAAATGACAAAAATGACAAAAATGACAAAAATGACAAAAATGACAAAAATGACAAAAATGACAAAAATGACAAAAATGACAAAAATGACAAAAATGACAAAAATGACAAAAATGACAAAAATGACAAAAATGACAAAAATGACAAAAATGACAAAAATGACAAAAATGACAAAAATGACAAAAATGACAAAAATGACAAAAATGACAAAAATGACAAAAATGACAAAAATGACAAAAATGACAAAAATGACAAAAATGACAAAAATTTCAAAAAATGACAAAAATGACAAAAATGACAAAAATGACAAAAATGACAAAAATGACAAAAATGACAAAAATGACAAAAATGACAAAAATGACAAAAATGACAAAAATGACAAAAATGACAAAAATGACAAAAATGACAAAAATGGCAAAAATAACAAAAATGGCAAAAATAACAAAAATGACAAAAATGACAAAAATGACAAAAATGACAAAAATGACAAAAATGATAAAAATGACAAAAATGACAAAAATGACAAAAATGACAAAAATGACAAAAATGACAAAAATGACAAAATGACAAAAATGACAAAAAATATTACAAATATTAAAAATATAAAAATGACAAAAATAACAAAAATGACAAAATCTACAAAACATACAAAAAATACAAAAAATGATAAAAATGACAAAATAATCAAAAATTACAAAAATTACAAAATTTCAAAAATGACAAAAATATCAAAAATTTCAAAAATTTCAAAATGGACAAAAATTACCAAAATTTTAAAAATGATGAAAATAACTTAAAATTAAAAAAATACGAAAATGACAAAAATGATCCAAATTACAAAAGTTACAAAAAGTACAAAAAATTATAAAACATTGAAAAATTTCGAAAACTTCTAAAAATTTCATCGCAATAAGAAAGAAAAATCTTCTTCATACATATATCCATAATGTATGTTCTTTGTTTCAACTTGAGTATATGAGAGAATTTCCACGTGCTCTCAGCCACGCTGCTATAATAATGGCTTGTCCACAAGTCATCTAATGGTGGGCGAATGCGTTTCTCGCATAAATATCAAATTTACCGCATCTCGGAAGACAAATGCTCTACAAACAAGTGTACTAAATCGTTTTCGTCGCTAGAAGGTGTTGAAAAACAAAGAAAAAAAACTACCTTTGAGATTCATAAATAAGTGTAAACTACTCCGGTTACATTCCGCAATGGAAAGCCATTTCCTTTTGCAGCTAAAGCGTGTGATGATTATATGTAGTTTTTTTTCTCACGTTTCTCCGTCATAGACCATTCTCCAAGGAACGAGTCACAGAGCAACAAACCGTATAAATATTTTCACCTGGGTTCGTCTCGAAATTGAAAGAACTATCCTTCAACAAACTTCTATCGCATTACAAAACGGGTCCCTCAGAGTAATAGTTTTCCACACCCATCATACAAACTCTGGCAACAGCAATGCAACAGGTGCTGAAATAATGAAATAATTTACAACCACCCTTCATCGACTCATCTTCGCTGTTCCATTTCCTCCAGCGGAAATCCCTCGAATGATCAGCTGCGCTGCGGCGAGAAGAAACATAAACCCAAAAGCGGAAACCGTATGTGCGGAGAAAAGTTTTATCCCCCCAAGTGTAATTTCTTGCCTTTTCGACTGGATTTCAGATCTGCTCCATTCTTCACACTCATTCTGAGTCTGGTTGTATAGCTACTAGTTCAATTTCTTCAGTTCTTTTCAAACTGTATTTTGCTCAATTTAATCCTGATTGTTCTGAAATTAATTTTGATTTAAAAAATGTCAAGTTGGTAGTGAAGAATGAAATTATAAACCGCTAATTTACGACAAAACGATAAACTTGAAAGCTACTTCTCGAATCCAGAATCGTCCCATGCATTTGTGCTGAGCTCCTTCAAACAGTAACTTAAAACCTCATAACTTATGGCACATGTTGAGCGTTAACTAACGAAATAAAATGGCCCTCTCTTTCTTCTTTTGAGCAACGGAATAACTTTTCATATGAAGCTGTCAATTAATGTTCGCTCACAACACAGTTGGTAAGTCAATTGCCAAAAACGCAGCCAGACGAACTTTGGCTCAATTTGGTTTTCCAAACAACACGTGGGAAGCCGATTGTTTTCTGTTGGGCTGTTGGGGTAATTTCTTCTGAGGTTTTGACGACGATTTGGAAACTTTACATATGGTGCAGCTTATCGGTTCGGAAACATAAAGTTAGTTTTTGAGTTTCCTGTTTAGGGAAGAATCGTTTAGGAGTGTTCATACGACCGGAATCTAACAAACAATTCTTTGTTCACGAACTAAACTTTCAAATAATAACTTTTCAGTATATGTTAAAATGTTAAAATTTTTTTGTGTTCTATACATAATAAAGACAGACAGACAGACAGACAGACAGACAGACAGACAGACAGACAGACAGACAGACAGACAGACAGACAGACAGACAGACAGACAGACAGACAGACAGACAGACAGACAGACAGACAGACAGACAGACAGACAGACAGACAGACAGACAGACAGACAGACAGACAGACAGACAGACAGACAGACAGACAGACAGACAGACAGACAGACAGACAGACAGACAGACAGACAGACAGACAGACAGACAGACAGACAGACAGACAGACAGACAGACAGACAGACAGACAGACAGACAGACAGACAGACAGACAGACAGACAGACAGACAGACAGACAGACAGACAGACAGACAGACAGACAGACAGACAGACAGACAGACAGACAGACAGACAGACAGACAGACAGACAGACAGACAGACAGACAGACAGACAGACAGACAGACAGACAGACAGACAGACAGACAGACAGACAGACAGACAGACAGACAGACAGACAGACAGACAGACAGACAGACAGACAGACAGACAGACAGACAGACAGACAGACAGACAGACAGACAGACAGACAGACAGACAGACAGACAGACAGACAGACAGACAGACAGACAGACAGACAGACAGACAGACAGACAGACAGACAGACAGACAGACAGACAGACAGACAGACAGACAGACAGACAGACAGACAGACAGACAGACAGACAGACAGACAGACAGACAGACAGACAGACAGACAGACAGACAGACAGACAGACAGACAGACAGACAGACAGACAGACAGACAGACAGACAGACAGACAGACAGACAGACAGACAGACAGACAGACAGACAGACAGACAGACAGACAGACAGACAGACAGACAGACAGACAGACAGACAGACAGACAGACAGACAGACAGACAGACAGACAGACAGACAGACAGACAGACAGACAGACAGACAGACAGACAGACAGACAGACAGACAGACAGACAGACAGACAGACAGACAGACAGACAGACAGACAGACAGACAGACAGACAGACAGACAGACAGACAGACAGACAGACAGACAGACAGACAGACAGACAGACAGACAGACAGACAGACAGACAGACAGACAGACAGACAGACAGACAGACAGACAGACAGACAGACAGACAGACAGACAGACAGACAGACAGACAGACAGACAGACAGACAGACAGACAGACAGACAGACAGACAGACAGACAGACAGACAGACAGACAGACAGACAGACAGACAGACAGACAGACAGACAGACAGACAGACAGACAGACAGACAGACAGACAGACAGACAGACAGACAGACAGACAGACAGACAGACAGACAGACAGACAGACAGACAGACAGACAGACAGACAGACAGACAGACAGACAGACAGACAGACAGACAGACAGACAGACAGACAGACAGACAGACAGACAGACAGACAGACAGACAGACAGACAGACAGACAGACAGACAGACAGACAGACAGACAGACAGACAGACAGACAGACAGACAGACAGACAGACAGACAGACAGACAGACAGACAGACAGACAGACAGACAGACAGACAGACAGACAGACAGACAGACAGACAGACAGACAGACAGACAGACAGACAGACAGACAGACAGACAGACAGACAGACAGACAGACAGACAGACAGACAGACAGACAGACAGACAGACAGACAGACAGACAGACAGACAGACAGACAGACAGACAGACAGACAGACAGACAGACAACAGGCAGGCGCACATTTTTGGAGTAGAGCGTTGAACGTTTTCAAAATTTCTAACGCTTTCTTTTGTTTTTTTTTTATGTTTTCAATGTTCAAATTTTGGCAGTTTTTTCCTTCTTTTCTGTCTTCTCACGTTTTTACAATTTTCTTATTCTCTTAAAGTTTTGTTGGGTTTGGGTTTTTTTCATATTCTTCATTTTTAACATTTTGTGTATTTTAAGGTTCTTAATTTCCTTTCTGTTCTTCACTTTTAATGTTGCTTGTTTACGATAATTAAACTAAAAAGTGCAATATTAACTGTCAGCTTTTTAATAAAAATTAAAAATAAACTGAACAACCTCATCGCTACTTTTCTTTGCCATTAATAACAGATTTCCGGTGCCGATTTGCAACCAATCTTTCCTTCATTATTTTGTGCCCTAACTTATAAGTGGCGCATTCCTGAACTTCATAAATGCCTTAAAAATGGGCAAATCTTTTGCAAAAAGCCACTGCCAGCCATTTCCCCCATATTAAAATTCACACCACACTACTTCTGCCAATTTAAGACGGAGAAGAAGAAAGTCAGCCACTGCTTTGCCACCCAGCCAGCCAGGAGGCACAAGAATCGTTTTAACAAATGTGACAGGCCATAAATAAATATTTTAAGCGCTACTTTTTGGGGTGTAGGCTGCTCGGGTGATTTCGACCCCATTCATTCATCCAGCTTCTCCATCAGGAGGGTTGGAGGGGGCAGCATTTAAGGGTGCAAGCATTTTAACCGGTTGGTTTCGCTCGATTCAGATTCCGGGATTTTTCGTTCGTTCGGTGATGGTTATTGATTTGTGAAGGATTTTTCAGTGCCTTTCCGAGCCGTTTATTAGAAAGTGCCTCTTAGCGCCTTATTAATGGTGCGGAAGCTCATTAAAATTTGAAATATATTTAACCAGAATGGTTCCTGAGAGACATGGAATGGAATGGATTCCGAATGGTGGAATGTCACGGTTCTTTCGTGAAAGGCTGTTTCCTAATGATTCGTTGACGTGGTTTTGTGGCACCACGTCGCTGCTACAATGCAACAATGGATTTGATTGTTGAGCAAATTCAGTCTGAAAAAGCTGTATGAATCTTTACGGAAAACACTCATTATACGATCAGGAACAGAATAAATTTTTGATATAATATACGATTTAAAAAGAAAACAAAAAACAGTAATTCTCGATAAAAGTATAACATCTTTGATATACTCACCAAGCAACAAATAATCCGATAAAACAAAAACGAAAAAGTTTACTCAGCCCCATCATTGATCTGAAGTACGTTCTATGCAGCTCAAAATTTGTGTTTTTAATGATACCTTCAAGCTCCAAAAAAAGTGTAAAGTGGGCTTCCAAAAAATCATAATTGGGCAAAATTTTTACACACAACGTAGTGGAAAACTGAACAAGACGCACTTGTGATTTCTGTCGTTTTTGTCATTTTTGTCATTTTTGTCATTTTTGTCATTTTTGTCATTTTTGTCATGTTTGTCATTTTTGTCATTTTTGTCATTTTTTTCATTTTTGTCATTTTTGTCATTTTTGTCATTTTTGTCATTTTTGTCATTTTTGTCATTTTTGTCATTTTTGTCATTTTTGTCATTTTTGTCATTTTTGTCATTTTTGTCATTTTTGTCATTTTTGTCATTTTTGCCTTTTTTGGTCATTTTTGTCATTTTTGTCATTTTTGTCATTTTTGTCATTTTTGTCATTTTTGTCATTTTTGTCATTTTTGTCATTTTTGTCATTTTTGTCATTTTTGTCATTTTTGTCATTTTTGTCATTTTTGTCATTTTTGTCATTTTTGTCATTTTTGTCATTTTTGTCATTTTTGTCATTTTTGTCATTTTTGTCATTTTTGTCATTTTTGTCATTTTTGTCATTTTTGTCATTTTTGTCATTTTTGTCATTTTTGTCATTTTTGTCATTTTTGTCATTTTTGTCATTTTTGTCATTTTTGTCATTTTTGTCATTTTTGTCATTTTTGTCATTTTTGTCATTTTTGTCATTTTTGTCATTTTTGTCATTTTTGTCATTTTTGTCATTTTTGTCATTTTTGTGATTTTTGTGATTTTTGTGATTTTTGTGATTTTTGTGATTTTTGTGATTTTTGTGATTTTTGTGATTTTTGTGATTTTTGTGATTTTTGTGATTTTTGTGATTTTTGTGATTTTTTGTGATTTTTGTGATTTTTGTGATTTTTGTGATTTTTGTGATTTTTGTGATTTTTGTGATTTTTGTGATTTTTGTGATTTTTGTGATTTTTGTGATTTTTGTGATTTTTGTGATTTTTTTGATTTTTGTGATTTTTGTGATTTTTGTGATTTTTGTGATTTTTGTGATTTTTGTGATTTTTGTGATTTTTGTGATTTTTGTCATTTTTGTCATTTTTGTCATTTTTGTCATTTTTGTTATTTTTGTCATTTTTGTCATTTTTGTCATTTTTGTCATTTTTGTCATTTTTGTCATTTTTGTCATTTTTGTCATTTTTGTCATTTTTGTCATTTTTGTCATTTTTGTCATTTTTGTCATTTTTGTCATTTTTGTCATTTTTGTCATTTTTGTCATTTTTGTCATTTTTGTCATTTTTGTCATTTTTGTCATTTTTGTCATTTTTGTCATTTTTGTCATTTTTGTCATTTTTGTCATTTTTGTCATTTTTGTCATTTTTGTCATTTTTGTCATTTTTGTCATTTTTGTCATTTTTGTCATTTTTGTCATTTTTGTCATTTTTGTCATTTTTGTCATTTTTGTCATTTTTGTCATTTGTGTCATTTTTGTCATTTTTGTCATTTTTGTCATTTTTGTCATTTTTGTCATTTTTGTCATTTTTGTCATTTTTGTCATTTTTGTCATTTTTGTCATTTTTGTCATTTTTGTCATTTTTGTCCTTTTTGTCATTTTTGTCATTTTTGTCATTTTTGTCATTTTTGTCATTTTTGTCATTTTTGTCATTTTTGTCATTTTTGTCATTTTTGTCATTTATGTCATTTTTGTCATTTTTGTCATTTTTGTCATTTTTGTCATTTTTGTCATTTTTGTCATTTTTGTCATTTTTGTCATTTTTGTCATTTTTGTCATTTTTGTCATTTTTGTCATTTTTGTCATTTTTGTCATTTTTGTCATTTTTGTCATTTTTGTCATTTTTATCATTTTTGTCATTTTTGTCATTTTTGTCATTTTTGTCATTTTTGTCATTTTTGTCATTTTTGTCATTTTTGTCATTTTTGTCATTTTTGTCATTTTTGTCATTTTTGTCATTTTTGTCATTTTTGTCATTTTTGTCATTTTTGTCATTTTTGTCATTTTTGTCATTTTTGTCATTTTTGTCATTTTTGTCATTGTTGTCATTTTTGTCATTTTTATCATTTTTGTCATTTTTGTCATTTTTGTCATTTTTGTCATTTTTGTCATTTTTGTCATTGTTGTCATTTTTGTCATTTTTATCATTTTTGTCATTTTTGTAATTTTTGTCATTCCACATAATTTTGAATTTGATTTGAAAATTGAGGCAGTTTTATGTTTTCGATGCATATTCCTTTTCTACTTTTTTTCCTTTTTAGATTGAGCTTAAATGATATAAAAAATCCTACAACTTGTTTATTTTGATGCATGTTTTTTTGAAAGTTGCTTATGTTTATGCCCCTAGAACCTTATGGCTCTGAGAAAACTTTGACATTAAATTAGATCCAGTATTCTTTTGAAATTAAATTTTTGAGCTCTGTTTGTTATAGTACATTTTTTTCATATGATTAAAATAAAGCTGAAAATCCATTGACTCAGTCTGGTTGTTGTCACTATTCCACTGAAACGCGAAATCTTTAAACCGCGAGTAACTATCGAACTGTACATACAGTCTTATTTAGGAAAGCTGTGCACGAACATCATAATTTATGATAATGCAATTCGGTCATCCAATCGAATATTGCAACAAATCATTCGCCTTACGCGATCAGTTTGCAAGTACCAACCACCTACATACTTGGTCACTCGTTTCTCGTTAATCCCTCCCTCGAACATTCCGCGGTCTCATATCGAAGGTACTGGACCGAACTCGGTTTTCGTCTCTTGTATGGGGATTTCCAACATCTGGCGCTTTAGTAAGTTACATTGCACATAAGTGGGTATCACCATTCCAATCCAAATGCGACAATTGCAAGTTCCTCCAGTCAGTAGTGCAGTAGCGGGTCATTGTTCCACATTTTCGCGAATGCATCACATTGGAGCGGCCAGTGACCTTTTTTTGCGAGGGCTATCATGGATGCTTGAGGTCAACTTCTGTGAACCAACGGCCTTCTGGGGGTCGACTTTTAGTCGGCCAGTTCCGAGAACATGGCGTAATCGGAGAAAGCAATTATCGATTCACGCACGTTTGCACCGGAAAACCATAGCATTGGTGGATGTGTATTTCTCACTTACTAAGGGTAGGTACAACGTAATACTATTCCAAATCAGTGGGGGATTAGAATTCCAGTTTTGGAAACCCTCGGCGAGGTCTTTATGCTTTTGATGAATGACTGGTTGGTTTAAAATATTATTGTAAAATTTCCTGAAGGCATCCGAAAATTTATAGTTAAGTTCAAACAAATATCAACAACTGATTTATCTTACATTGAGATACGTTAAAGCTCCGATTTGAGCCTCCTAGTTGACACAATTCTTTTGGTCCTTCTACGGTGCGGTGCAGCAGTTGTAAGTATACGCAGCGCATATTTGTGACCAGAATCGAAATGAACTCTTGCAACCATTAACCGAACCTGTAGATACATATGTACACATGTGTGACTATAATAATGGAACGAACATCAGCCTTTTCTGATGATGGCAATTAATTATGAGTGTTCGATTACGGAAAGTCCCAGCCCAGCCCATCGGTTTGCCTGCGTCGAATTCGATTCGTGAATAAGCCTAATGGGATAATTGATTTCATATTTCAGAATCAGGCTTCAGCATCAGTACCTGCCTAGGATGGTAGCGGCATTGTTGTTCGATAATTTTGAATGAACGCTTTAACAGGCGAGTTTATCGGTTTAAATGTAGAGACACCACCATGTCACCGCTATCAAATTATTTCGATTGCATGCCAAGGTAAGTGTGCTTTTTCTCGGCCAATCGACTCGTTTGATATTTTATTGGTCCAGCAAAAGACATTGTACCAATTTCTACCATACAAAACCGTAAGCCATCAATTTCGAAAGATGATATGTGTAATTGCTCACTGACAATGTGGTAAATTAATTGCAGTTTAACAAATTTTCAATGATTATGTAAATAGCATAATATGGGGGAATGTAATAAACCACGAGGTGTTTTTGCAGTGATTTTTCAGGTAGGTAGTTATTTATTGAACAGTTTCTAAACGTATTGTTGTGATAGCTGACCCGATAATATAGGTGATTCTATTGAAGTGAATCAAAATCAATTAAGCAGGAAACATAAAAAATATGATTAATTGCATACCGTAGTCCATTGTCGAAAGGACAAACATAAATTTGCTTTAATACTCATATTATATAATTGAATTTCGCTCAACAGTTACTAACTAGCTTCACTTAAGCGTTTCATTCTGCTGGAAAAATCTATAAAAAAGGTGCATAATTTTAATTGGGGTGTTTGTAAAACATTTGTAATAGTTTGAGCTTTGCGAAAGATAAAATTGATAAGAGATCGACTTATAAAAACTGTTTTTAAAAGAAAAAGCGCATAAATTCACGGTAAATACAAAGTTTTTGTTAAATGTTGCTTTTTTGCATATAAAAATCTTTGATGTGTGCCCAACGGGCCTTGTGTATGTGTGCGTAACAACTGGGGAAAAAATGTAGAGGAATAAAAACCCAAAAAATGATGATTTGTACTGGCTTCCCTAGTAGGGGAACATGCCCTATTATGCGCTACCTAAGCGAATCGTTGATTTCATATGAATTCCACGTATAAACTGTGGTAAAAATGGGTGTAATCGTTGAAGAAAAGTGTTTTCTACAAATGCCTATGATTTTTTATTACTCAAATTGCGATAGTTGCTTCAAAAACTTGATTTTTTAAAAGCATATTAAAACCCACAGAATAAAACTGTGTTGCAAATACGCGCCGCTGTGTATTCAATACGCGCCTAGCAGCCGAACATACCCGAAAGCAGCCGAAGACCGAAAACACACCAATACTTACATACACTTTGACTGAAATGAAAATTAAAATGGACCATTCAAAATTTAAAAAAAAAAAGTAAATTTTTTGCGCTGAATTAACGCTCAAAATATGGTTTCAGAATTTTTGTTCGTTTTTATTGAAAATTGGCCTTTTTGAAAAATTTATGCTATTTTCAGCCTACTACGATTGGCGCGTTATAACGAGCGCATGGGCCGTGATAGAACATACCCATAAAAAGCATACCTTAGCGAGTTCAGTATGATTTTTTAGCATAAAATCAAAGTTAAGATTTTGCTCTATCGATGTGTCAGAAAATATTGTCTTATTCGGTTTTCTCTGCTTGGTGACACCTTATTGAAAGTGTTTTAAAATTTAGATCGAAATGAAGACAACCCTAAATTGTGAAATTATCACAACACAGGGGCATTTTAAGGAAAAATTCATACTTGCCATGGCCAATAACAGCATTTAAAACAAATTGGTAATATTTTGCAGGCTTTAAATGTTTCAGATTCTTCAAAACAAGGGTGGCGCGTATTAGCCACATAGGGGGTTATATGAACTTTTCCCCTATACATTGATGCTTAAATCAATAGCAAACAGTAACGAAACTGAGCTATCATTGCCAAAGTGATGGCATTACTTGATGTAGAATTTTCCCGATGCCAAAATAAGGTTCCATTAAAGTAAGAAAATGTTGAAATATTATGAAAAACTAATACCAATGATAGCACAATATGGTGTAGATTTTCCAATAATAGCTAAATCAGGCATCATTAAGGTTTCATTAACTATATAGGTAAGAGAAATAAGATCAAATTGATAGCATGATTTAGTATCTTATTTTTCTACGACGGAAACTCACGGTTATTCATGTAATTAAATCGAACTGAGAGCAAGTTATGCAAAATTTTGCTATCATGTCTATTGAGTAAAATTTGGTGTTATTTTGCCAGAGAAAAAGTGGAGAACTGTCAAAATTAGGCTCTTATTTTGTATCAGCGGGTAGCACAGTTCTGCTAAATTTTAGTTTTACTGAAAGTATTTTGATACCTCGTTAAATTTCGAAAGCATAAGGAATTAAAATTTACCTCCCCACCGGAACCCACACCTGAACGAGTTTGTGATACTCGAGGTAAAGAGCTTTAAATATATCGAGTTACATTTAGATGAAACTCTTTCTTGGAATTGTCACATACAAAATTTAGAGAAAAAAAATCCCCTTCTGTGGTGTACTCTGGAGATTAAGATACTTTGTGTCTCGACATGTTCTGCTGAAATTTTACTATGCTATCATTCATTCTTTGCTACAGTATGCATCGTCTCGATTTCCTTCGGAAGTCGAAGCTGAAACAAGACTACAAAACTCTCAAAAACCAACAGCCACTGATTTTAATCAGGACTGAATCCCACTTCGTGCTAAAGGAAAGTGAAAATTTTATTAGCAAAATTGCGTAACTCAACTTAACAGCACTTAAGCGCCAACAACTAAAAAAGTTGATGTGCTGAAGTCTCTTAAAACCCGGAATTTCTTCCCAGGGGTGGGCTTCCAAAGAAATCTAACCAAAATGGTGTTGGCGAAATGAGGAAAGTTTGTGTAGGTTCACGAACTTAGTCGCCGCACAATATCCGTAGTTCTCCGCAGCATAAAATGACCAAACACAATGCTTAAAAAGAGGTTCACAAAGGTAACTAAAAGGCAAACTTACCGATAAAACCGTCCTTGCACCTGCACACAAGCTATCGCCAGAGAACTTCCCGGGCTGGGTTTGGATGCCAAAACGTATAGGCCGTTAACTCCCGAGATCGTCGTTGACTCGATTCACAACTTGCGCGGCACGTACTACTACGGCGAATTTACGGGGGAAAATACTTGAAGGCAGTAGGATAATTACCGCCTTACTCCGATTTACTCAAAATGCAGCTTATTTTACAAAAACCGACCGAACAACTCCAGGATCAAAATGCTAAGACCTCCAGGTTTTCTTTTTGGTCTCCAAGAAAACTCCATTTTCCATCCTCCCATAGAAAAGCCACCTTTGGTAGCTCATGATGACTGTCAGAATAACGATAAGTTATTCTGCTGTCCTTATGGGTGGAATTTCCATTTTACCGAAATTTCACCTCTCAGCACACAAAGATCCACTCCCAATAAGACTGATAGATACATGTTCAAATTATGCATTGGAGATACTACGGATATTACCACTTTGCCTACTACGGGCCGTTACAAGTATCTTATAATAGTTTGAAGACGCGCATCACAATCAAATCTCCAAAAACTTCAAACCTTACAAAATCGGTGTTTGAAAAATATCTACTAGCTTCCTTTGCTTTATCCTACTAGACTCATTTACTCAACCACATGCCATAATATTTTACCTCTAGTAGACATTTGTGACTTTCAAACTATAATGTACGTCTTTGATGTTTACACTCAACATCGATCATCCAAAATATTCATTTCTCGACTGCAATAAGAACATATAATACTCGTCACTTAAATCAATTACAACCATGTCGATCATCAACTAGCTTAGGTCAGAAAAGACTCTTTCATTGGTCCAACAAAATATAACTCCTTACCTAAAGAATTAAAAGAAACCAATTCTCGTTTCATGTTCAAAAACAAATTACTCCAAATATTCCTCCCAAAATTTTTAAGGGAATTCTGTGATTATTGTTCATGGTTTGGGTTTTTTTTTCTTTCGAAAAAGTACGCAAGATTGAATAAAAAAGCGTTTATTTTTCGAACAAATTTATAATTTAATCAATTGATACGTAGAGTAAGGTGGGGTAAAAGTACAAGTCGGGTAAAAGTACGTTTTGGGATTATCACAAGCCGAGAACAGTAAAATTCAAAACTCTGGCGTGGATTGATAGTGATTTGGACTGCCAACAACCAGCCTTTTTTTTTTCGTAGAAATTGAAAATACTCCGAAAAATGAGGTAAAGTAGCTTTTTTGCTTGAATGATGTAATATTTCAAATAACGGCAAACATGTTTGTGCAATCAAAAGTCTGGTTTTCAATGAAAGTTTTAATGTGTCTTTTTAGTTGGTTTTAATCACTATCGAATGCCGAAGAAAGAATTTAATTACTATGTCTCTGTTCTGCACAATTAACTGTGAATCTTGAGAAACCATGAAGGGGCAAAAGTACGAACTGCAAATGGGGCAAAAGTGCGAAGGGTCTACTGAAGTAAATCTGAACGGAAAATTTAAACTTATTTTTTAAATGCTCTGGAAACATCAGCGCATATTTTTGTTTCTACAAGACTACAAGACTTGCTCGCGCGAAAAAATGCCCAAATTTGATAAGAACTGGATTCTGTGAACCTGTTGAATATAGACAATTGGTGAAGAGCTGAAAATTTGTGCAGGTTATTCACCCATGTATAGAATTAGTATAAGAAGCGAACACAGGAGCTGCTTTTGTAAGCATATTTAGATTGATATTAAATTATGTTCCTCTTGACTTAATGCAGAAATGTGGAATTTGGAATGGTCGTACTTTTACCCCACATCATTCGAACTTTTGCCCCAGGGGTGGGGTCAGAGTACGTTTCGATAGCAGTTAGGCATTTTCACTACTGCTATGAAATGCGTCCATCGATTATCTTCGTAATTTTGTAGAAGAGAGATAAAAGTCTAAAGAATTAATCTGTTCTTGGTTTTTTGGAAAACAACCGGCAAAATTTTCTAAAAATAGGATAGCACTAAGGTCGTACTTTTACCCCACCATACTCTACTTAAAATTTCACTCCAAATCCTACAAAAAATTAAGTCTCTGGTCATGGCCGTAGGAACGGGGGGAGGGGGGGTGAGGGTCCAAAAAAGCAAGCGAGGTAATCTTCTCTACACTCGAAATTTGAAATGCATAATCAAATTATGATGATAGAGCAAAGTTATTCAAGAGTAACAATCTTGACTAAAAACTAGTGCCAAAACCTCAAAAACCCATCCCAAGTTCAAAATTCAGCTACAGTTTTTCAAAGTTTTCTCACTTGTTCATAGAATAAGACTGCCAGAATTTTTACAGCACTTATCTGGACCGGACAAATACGGGCTAATTTATATAAAAACCTGGCAAAATCTGGTTATTTGATTTCAAAATTGTCTACTAAAATTCGGGCAATATCCAGGCAATTTTGGTCAAAACTTTGGAATTACTTATCAAGAAACAAGAAAAAAAACTTGAAAAAACCTTTAATGGTTTTTTTTAACTTGCTTCAAAAATTATGGACGCATAAATAAAAAAAAATTACGACACAATTTGTTTTTTTTTAAGTTTGATTCAAGAATGAGAATGAGAATAAACCCGGATATAATCCGAGCATTTCTAATGAAATCCGGGCGACCGGGTCGAACCAGACTTTTTCAAAATTTTATATTAAATATCAGGCCAACCCGCTTAAAACCGAGCAATATGACAACCTTATCAAAGAAATTAAATAAAAGAAAATAATAATAATAAAAGAAATTAAGGTCTGAATATTAAATTTTAAATTCAATCCATTTTGATGGTTCTGGTTTCATATTCCCATAACCAAAATTGTATTTAAACACGTTTTCGTATTTTTGATTTAGTATCGAGCCTAGGATTCTTGATTGTTAGTTCGAAAAATCATAAAAATTTAGGAATGAAAAGCTGCTTTGAAATCCTGGTTCAAATTTGGTTTTGCATTTCATATCAAATTTGAATCATGTTTTTCGAAAATCATATGCATTTCCAATATTTTGATAATAGTTTTCCGAATATGAAAAAAAGAAGTACATATTTTGGTTTTATATTCAAACTCGAAGTTCTTAAACTATACTCATTCTAACACAAAAGACAAACATTTAAAGCTTCTAAAATTAGAAACTCAGATTCAAATTCATCATTTGGAATTGAAATTTGAATTCAGATTCACAAAACAGATTAAAAACAAATAAAAGAAATAATGAATTAAGATTAAACCAGAATTTAGATTGAAAATTCAGAAAGAAATTTGGCTTGTGAACGAGAACATGAACTTAAACATTTGCTTGTCAATTCAGTTTCCAGATTTCTGATTTTTTAATCAAAATTAATTTGTACACACAATTCAGCTGAAAATCACAAATGAGCCTCTCAGAGCCAAAGGGACAAAATGGTCGATTTTGAGTTAATAATGCCAAACGATTTTTCATATTTCAAACCTTTGGCTCCAAGGACCTCAAATAAAAAGAAGAATTTAAGTAAATTTTCTAAGTTTTGTTTTATGCAAATTATCCCAAAGTAAATTTAAAAAAACATCCACAGGATTTTCCTAGAAATTGGTTTTTTATGGAAAAAAATTTGCTGTTAAAGAAACATGTACCTGATCTTCACCGTAAAAATCTGTACAACATTTTTATATTTTCTCGTGGTATTGTTTATCATTATAAGTTTTGCCTTTTTTTAAGCCAAATTTCAAAATAAAAACAAAAATTCAGTTGAAGTTTGCGTCAAGCATATTTGATCCGGTTTTTTTTATCTATTATTGTTTTTTAGGAAAATTTATTTATTTTCACCAAAGGTTATAATCTTGGAACTTGCAAAAGAGTTTGGAGGTTAGGCTTGTTTGATTTGAGTAAAGAAAAAGTTTATTTTTAAGAAGTTGAAGGCTACCCTAAAAGGAACTTATTTTTTGCTCAAATTAAATAACTTTGATCCACCAGACTCTTAAACAAGTTCAAAAAATTTAATCATCGATGAAAGCAAATTCCATATTTTGTTTCTAAAGGTTTCATTATAAAAAATTAGCTTCTTCTTAGTACTTTTCTAAAGTAACGATTTATTACGAAAACTTTTACTGAGTACCTACAGTTGCGTTCAAAAAAGAATGAAATCGCGTGAAGCTGCGCACCCACTTCCAACTTTAACGAGCTGCCATTTCTCTCTCGGTTGATATTTTTTAATGAAAATTTCACACAATCTAGTTCAACTATCCAACTAACACTCTACGAAATTTGAAGTCTTTACAATGACGGGTAACAAAGATAGAGCTATTTCCGTAAAAAAGGGAAATTTGGAGTAGCTTCACTAAACTTGCTGTATATTCGACAATTTTTATTGAAAAATCCAAAGTCCAAAGATGTAAAAAAGTTTGATCTAATACCAGGCCAAGTTTCGTCAAAATCGATGAACGTGATCAAAAATGGTGCCGGATAGAAAATCAGGTTCATTACCGCCCAACATACGATTTCATTCTTTTTTGGACGGATGTTTGTGTGGAAAACGTCGTCATCCATGTATTCTTGGTTTTTTCTTTCACAAAATCTAAATATATTACAAAGGAGGTTGTCAATTAATAGAAACTTCATTCCTGCTTTGATTATAAATAGAAATATAGAAATAGAAAGCACGAATGAAGTTTTCATCCATTTACTACAGTCTTTGTGATAAATTTCGATTTTGTTAAAGGAAAAACCAAGAATGTGTGTGTGTGTGTGTGTGTGTGTGTGTGTGTGTGTGTGTGTGTGTGTGTGTGTGTGTGTGTGTGTGTGTGTGTGTGTGTGTGTGTGTGTGTGTGTGTGTGTGTGTGTGTGTGTGTGTGTGTGTGTGTGTGTGTGTGTGTGTGTGTGTGTGTGTGTGTGTGTGTGAGTGTGTGTGAGTGTGTGTGAGTGTGTGTGTGTGTGAAAGTCAACGCGTCACCAAACGATAGCCGCATTATCATTGACTAGCGTCATGATCACCATACTACCATGCAAGGTTTCCGGACCTTCCCCAGCTCTGTGGGTTGAGGTTTGTTTTTTCGCTTTACTTAAAAACAAACTTTCCAGCCAATTGGTTCGAACGAATCGGATCTCAAGGTATCGAGGTGGAATCACAACAAATGTTGGCTACAACATAAACCGTATCTGGTCGATTGTTGACTTTTGCATAATGGAATGATTCATCGAGATGACATCAACATATTTTACATGATTGGTAAGATTAGAGTGGGATTCGATGGATACGTTATCAGCCTGAATGTGAGTTTCTTTTTTAAAGTCCATCAATGGGGTATTCCATACTTCTTATCTAAAGATCTTTAACCCTTCGTTTCATAAAGTTACAAATATGCAACAATTAATTAAAACTGTTCTAAACTTCACATTTAGCTAAAAAGTAAATTTTTTTTTCGATGGGAATAATATTTATAATTTCAAGATCACGTTCAATTAAAAAAAAAATATTTTTAGTGTTTATAGGAACCAAAAAAACCCACTTGAATCTGAAAAATATGGAATGTGGAAAAAGCCTAATTTTTCAAATTTTTGGCCTAGTGTAATTCATATTGAGAATTTTTTTTTTCGACTCAAAAAAAATATTTTCGTATTCCCACTAAAGTAATTTACATAATAAACTAAATTTGAGATTTTTTTTTTGTTTTTTCTCTGATATAATGGGTTTTCAATAACTGTTGCAAATATGCAACACCATGCAACGGTAGTACCCTAGGTAGTTATATGGGTTCCATAGCGTGTTTTCGAAACTTGCATCGTTAAACAGTGTATTTGTTTCCCGATGACAATGTTTTCGTTAAAAATGATTTCTTATCATGTTCAGGCCGTATTAAGAGGGGGGGGGGGATGAGAAAAATTGCCCCCCCCCCCCCCTGAATAAAGAGGGCCCCCGAGGTGAAAAAAATAAAAGTTTTGCTCTAAACCGTTATCAAAACTAGAAAAATATTATAAAAAGTTCAAAATTTATCAAACTTTAAACTAGGACGGGTCCGAATAATTAACTTATTTGGGTTTTGTAATTCAGCGTATGTAAAACACATTATTTTGATTTTTTTTCCGCGGCCCATTGGTATAACAAATACATATTTTGAATAAAAAAAATGTCGGATGCCTTCACAACTTGCAAAATAAGCATACACCAATTTTCAAAAGTTCTATATTATTCAACGTGATTCAAACTCAAGTACGGGGCTTTATCCAGAGAGTTTAAAAATCTAAAAACAAACAACAAATACGCTTTTTTATCTTTCCACTTGAAAATTCAGTACTATCTGCCAACATTCGATAACCGAGGTTTGAAGTATTGTTTTGCTTTTTTTTTTCTTAGAGATGAAGGAATGATTTGATTGAAAATTACAATGCTCATTATTTTTTACTAAAGTATGAGCCGTTTCTTATTATCAATCGACGAAAAATGCTCTTTATTTATACTATTTAACCTTTTCCTGGAAGCTCTGGAAGTTGATTTTAAATTGAAACTTTTTGTTCTCGAATTTAGTTTTATTTTTATTTCTTTTTTATTCTTAAACTGATTTCAAGATTGAGTTCTAATTTTAGAATCATGTTCCAAATTCTAATGCTCATTCCGAAGAAATCTTTATTGTTCTATTAATTTTGCCAACAAATGATATTTAATAGTTTAATGTAATTTGTAATTGGATCATTCCTTCAAAACTAAATTGAGACTTTGCTCTTCAATATCAAGTTTGTTTATTAAAACTGGCATATAGTTATGGTATGATTTAAGATTAAGAATCTTTATCAGAACCAATTTAAATACGTTTTCGGAATTGATATGTGTTGATTTGTTCAAGGTTATGTTCAGAAAAGTTGTATAGGTAAGAAGCTTTCCATTTTGCCGCCGGTCGTGGCCTAGAGGATAGCGTTCCAGCCATCTAAGCCAGAGTCCATGAGATCGAATCCCGATCACGACACATATAGTGCTCTTTCCGTGGTCTGGTGGTAAGATGCTAGCCATAAAATCCTTGAAAGATGTACGCCTTAGAGTTAAGTAAATTAGATATCTTCAAAGAAACATGAAGTTTCACTGAGATCCTATATGTGTGTGTTCGTTTTTTTAGCACCTTCAAGCAAACGTAAGAAATAATTTCCTCAGTAGGTGGTATATTATCGCATAACTACTCCTAGCTAATTTCTCGAGAGTCTTTGTAGTCTAGTGGATAAGCTGGTGCGAGTCTGGTTCCGATGTGCCAGGCTGGGTTCGATTCCCGGTATCGGCGAGACAACTTTTGGGTTCGAATCCCATAAGAAGCCGACAGGTAAGATGTGTTTCCTCTTATAACTGATTATATGAATGTTTAACCAGCTGCCAGCTGGCCAGGTATATGCACGGATGCCGGAATACCTCTAAGTAACCTGATTAACTCGTTCTTCCAAAATATACCTACATACGAAGCCATGGGGTCGGTTCCAGAATGCATGAGAGCACATACTTAGGCAGAAACTGCGGTGAATCCGTGCACCCATGGTGGAAAACCAACATACATAACTACTCCCAGATAAATTCTTAACTTTCCGGTGTCCAGAAATCTAGATTTGCGAAGTTCCTGTGCGAAAACTATGATTAGTGCAAAAGAAATTAGGAATAAGCATTTATTTCCAGTTGTCAAGTGTGAAGAAAAAAAGGTGTAACCGTTTCATGTTGTTGCAAATATGCAACAATTAATATTTTTGCTAAATAACCGAATTATGTGAAAATAATATTTTTTCCTTATTTTTCCCTTCATGTATTCATCATTGCGCACTATTGAGAATTTTTTCGAGAAAAAATAAAAAATCATGAAATGAAGGGTTAATGCATTTTTCCCAAACTGCACAACTTTGAACTAGGCTAACAATCAATGAAGGCGCCCTCGTATAGTAAAAACGGAATGTCATTGACCGCTTCTGCACAGACAGAGGGCAGGTGGATTAGCCGATGCCGATACGGAGAAATCTTTGACAAATCTTGCAGCGGCGCATAACGGCCACTCGAACTAATGCAGATCCGATCGCAGACCTACAGATAGGACGGGAAACGGTTGTGAAATTGTTGCATAGGAAATTGGTGAACTAACGGGAAAGTTTTGTCTTTTCTCAGCCATCCGTGGCTTACTTAGTTTTGCCAAAGGTTGCGGTTTACCTGTTAAGCGCTCTCGAGATCGATGTTGTAATAGGCCTTTGGCAATGGGTCTCATTAGAGCCATGAATGGTCTCCACTGTTTACGTTTATGCAGCTACTTAAGCCTACAACAGCCTAGCTACAAGTAAGTAGTGCACGTTTTCTCTCGTAAATATTTGGTCACATTGTTTCGTAACGGTGCATGAAGTGTCACTTAGGCATGCAAAATGTCACACGTGCATGTTTTGAAATGATGTCGTCATTGTTGAAATAAATTAAACACAAGTGATGATAACTTATCCAAATTTGATTTCCTGGATCAAGTTTTCACCATTTTTGTCATTTTTGTCATAGTGGTTTAAATTTTAAGTGTGTTTGTCATTTTTCTTTAAAATTATGTTTAATTTTAATTTTCTTTTGTAGATTTTCTTTAATGTTTTGGAAAATGAACCACTGTAGTGAAAAATTAACCTGAACCTTTTTCTATAAATTCCAAAAAACGATTTTATCAGTCGCTATTTTTCAAACCTTTCACCTCACCTCATGAGACTTCTATTGCAAAGCAAAATAAAAATATTTGCCGTTTAATACATTACTTTTCTAATTTTGATAACATTACTTCTACTTTCGTTTTCATATGATCTTTTTTTTTTTACCCCTTAAAATGCGTCAATTTAGCTTGGTTCAGAAAATTTAACTTTTGAAGTTTTATGCATTTTTGGTCATTCGTATCAAATTTGTTCCTTGATTTTTCAGATTTCATGTAAATCAAGTGATGATTATTTTAATACTAGCTTATTTTACCCGGCCTTGCTCGGGTTCACAAAAAATATAAATCAAAATGAGTCGTTTGATTTTTCGAAATGCTGGAAGCTTTATATTCATCATTTTAAGAAATTTGGCTCATGTTTGGCCACGTATATTTTGTAATTCTTTTGAAAGTTTTTATTGAAATTATTAACTGTGTTTATCGATTTCATTTTTTTTGAAGAAGCATATAGTTTGAGGATTATCAATAGAATTTCAAAATGATTTTCTTTCCCTTTACCTATCACGAAAAACTTTTTTTAACCCACCTTTTTTCTAAGAAGCTCGAATATATTTGGCCTTTAAATTTTTAAATGCAAATGATAAAATAAATTTCTATCTTTCCCATCATCCATTCGATGAACATTTCTTTTGGAGATTATCCCACTTTTCAAGATGGATGATCTACTTGTACAATGGAATATTTAAGTTTAATTCACTTAAAAAATTCCAGAAAACACTTCCGAACCTTGTTGAACTATGTTTAAGACTCATTTTGCATGTTTTCAATTGTATGTGTGTTTTTTCGCTTTTTAATTGAACACTGTTTTATGATTAGTTTTTCTCAAATGTAGAAAGTTTTACTAAAAATTTCTTGGAGTTATCGAAAATAAATCATCTCTGAACCGAAGTTACCATTTAAATGTAATGGAAATGGTCTTATTTGAGTTCTATTTTAGTTTTTATCCTCTGACACAATCATTCTATTAATTATTTTGAAGAGTTGAAAGAGTAAAATTCTTTGATATCATTTGTTTGAACTCGCATTACCAAACGATTTTTTTTTCCAAATTGGATGGTAGAACTGAACACATTGATGACCAAAAATAAATCAAAAGTTATAAATTAGTCAATGAAATAGAGTTGTATAAAGTTAAACCCTCAGATTTAATTATCTGATAAAATTTCTACTCCCTCGTTTAAATTTCCCGGCGGCAATCAAAGCATTGAAATTGCAGCCTTCAACGTAAAACTCTGAATCTTATTAACTTTTTTTTCTTTATAAGGAATCCTAAAAATATGAAAATTGTTGGTTCTTAAAAGCTGGAGTCTATGAAAACGCTGTTCATTAGTTTTTCAGCCTCCAGTCCGAATATTTATTCACTGTTCACTTTTCAGTTCACTGTTTTTTCCTTGTAGACTCTCAAAGCCCCCGAGCGGTGGTAGGGAGCACTTTGAAAACCACTGATATTCTAGTCAATATATTCCTAACAGGGTAATTGTATTTTTCAATCCTTAATTAAGGCTCATTATTGCAATCAAATACCTCGTAGTACAAACATCCCGTGGCTCGATTTCTTGCGCGCACTCCAAATTGTTTTGGACGCATCTTTTTTCCAGTACAATGGAAAGATGTACAAGCAAATATTTGGGGTTGGGATGGGCTCACCACTGAGCGGAGTTGTGGCGAACATTCTATTGGAACACCTTGAGGAGGTAGTCATCACTGAACTAAAAACCAAAGGAATCAATCTTATCATCTATAAACGCTACGTTGATGACTGCCTTCTCATTGCTGAAGAAAATAGAATTGACGAAATCCAAAAAGAATTCAATAAACCTTTCGAGAGCATAAAATTCACAGTTGAAAAAGAAACAAACTGTTCTATTCGCTTCCTAGACATGACTCTCACCAGAAAAAACAACAAAATAAACAAGCATTGGTTCACAAAACAAAAGAACGGACGATATCTGGATTTCTCATCCGACAGTCCTCATGCGCACAAAATGAACACAGCCATTGCTTTAATTGATCGCGCACTAAAACTGACTGATGTAGAGGAAAGGGTAAAAAGCATCCAGAATGTTAAGGGGATCCTTCTTTCTAATAACTATCCAGACAGTTTCATAAACCACATTTTGAAAACAAGAACGGATGCAATTTATAACTCGCTACAGTACGAAAACCGAGACACTCAAATGGGTAGATATGCTTCCTTAACATACATCCCCCATTTGAGTGAAAAAGTGAGCAAAATATTACGAAAACACGACATAATTGCTTCATCAAGACCCGTGAACAAAATCAAAAATTGCATCTTCACTAAGCTCAAAGACGAAATCCCAAAAATGAAGCAAACACAGGTGGTTTACGAAATCCCTTGCGAATGTGGCCGTGTATATTGTGGACAAACCTCCCAAACAATAGAAAAACGCATTAAAAACCACAAATATAGTTTTAAACCGAATGCCTCCACAACCGGCCTAACACAACATGCGGTGGAAAACCATCACACGTTCAACTACAACGATGTCAGGATTCTGGAAAAAGTGAGCGATGACAAGAGGAAAACTGCGGAAACTCTGCATATAAAATTGAGAGGAGAGAAGGTAGTCAACATACAGAGAGACGCAATAGAAATTTCCTCGATATACAACGCGCTAATTAAGAAGCTGAGAGAGACACCACAATTTAAAAGAGCGAACAAACCCAAAACACAACCGACGACGAACCAATCAGGAACGCACTCGATGACACCATCACTGGACGACGGCTGACCAGGAGCAATTAGCTGACGTCGATTTCAAAAATCGTGAGACGGCCGTTGAGGAAACACGCGGCAAAAAAGTTGTAAGTTTCTGCTTCCGAGTGCACAGTGCATTGATAATGTCAAAGAAAATAATCTAGTTTATAATTATTTTCATCCTTTAATTTTATTAAATAAATATAGTTTTTCTGAGGATGGCCGAAAGCTAAGTAGGCCGAAAACGTTAAAAACAGCATTTTTATTTCGTCTTGCGCTCACCGAAAAATATCAATCAAAAAAGATTATAATCAAATACCTCGTACCACGTGCTTTGAACAGTAGAAGGAAAAAAAACCGCCAAAAACTACGCTATGAATTTTTAAATCGCTAGCAGGCTTTGATTTGCTATCCAGTACACGTGAACTCTGGACGGTCGTTTCTAATGCCCAGCCCATGGTGATGGTGAAAACAACTCCGCCAAAGGAAACGAAAAACGGTTGGCAAAATGGGTGCCATGACTTTTGATTCGTGTGAATAAAAACGAAAGTTATATGGGAGGGTCCCTTTTCTTAGGTGGGAGGGGCTCAAAACTAAAACTAAAACCTTACCATGGTTCAAACATATAACTGTACCAAATTTCAGGCTGATCGGTTAAGCGGTGTGGATTTGTATAAGGTGCATACAAACAAACATATATAGTCCAACTCATCTTTATATATTAGATAAAGTTCAAGTGACAATATTTGCGGTTACACAAAAATCGAAAGTTCGAGTGATTTGAGGTTCCTTTAACCCTAATCAGCTCTTGGGTGTCAATATGACACTTTTAAAAGTTTGGCGGCTTGTTTGTTTGTTAAAGCGCATCGAAATTTAAAAAAAAAAACAACAGGAACCAGAAATGATTTCATGAAATCTTTAATTTTGCATTTTTACTTTATTTATGGACGCACCCTGAAAGCACTGACAACAAAACTCCCTAATCAGACCTTGAGTTTCAATTTGACACTCCTCGCAGAAAATCGCTATATCTCTCTTGTATGTCAATTGAATGTTACAGTAGTTTTAGAAACTTCGTAATGTAGCTCAAATATGTATCTCAGACAATATTCAGCTACAACTCTTCAGTTTTCTGTTATATAAAGTCTAAGAAAAAAAAAACCTAAAAACATACTTCGGAAAAAGACCGTAGATCAGTTACATAGTTCTCAATAAAAAATTCATCTTGTGTCCTAGAAAGCTGAATTCTACCTCAAGGATATATTTTTCCGAGTTTTATTGAGATCATGACCACAAAAAATGTAGAAAACTGGTGTTCAAGTCACACCAGATAAATTTTGAAAAATGGATCGAAAAGTTGACGTTATTTGGTACATTTTCACATTTTTAGATTCTCAAAACACGAAACACAGATTTTTTGACGAATGTTCAATGGTAGCTGTTTTTCCAACTGTTTTTAATTTGCTTTTTTTCAGATTTCAACTAAATTCAACTTTGCATTGGATTTTGAGTATAAAAATGCAATATTTCCGCAGTTAAATTATTTTCGCCAGAAATACAATTTAATACTGATTCAAGTGGTGTTATTACTTAAGCGATGAAACACATTTTTTTAAACGATTGGATCTCAATGATACATGATGCTTCCTGGAAGAGAATTTATTAACTTAACACTAAGTTGTACATCTGTCGAGGATATGATGGCTAGCATATTACAAGTGCTAACACCACCAACCCACAGAATGAGTACTTTGTATGCCGTGACTAGGATTCGATCTCGTGACCGTTGGCTGAAGTTTATCTTCTATACCAGGGGCGGCTGCAATATATACAAAATATATCCTAGTTTCTACCTTCAGCTTTTTTGGACACTAAGTGAAATTTTTTAGCACTTCATGACTGTTTATGACTGATGATTTTCCGAAGCATGTTTTATCGTTTTTTTTCTTAGATTTTGAATTATGGTTAACTGAAGCGCTAGATGAATACGAGGATTCCACAACTATAAATCATGTACACATCGATTGAGATATAAGAAAAATATAGCAATTTTAGTCAAAAGTGTCAAATTGACACTTTACGAACTCTATCGGGTAAAAATTGTTGGGTCAGATAAGGGTCAAGTGCGATTGGGCTGATATTTTAAACATGTCACTTTTTCAAACCAATCAACCAAATTGTATGCATATCATGGCCGTAGGAACAAGGGGGGGGGGGGGGGGGGTTAAGAGGTTAACTCACCCCATTCTTAATCAAATATTGATGAACGACTAAAATGAGTCAAGAGTAAAAGTCTAGTCTTAGAACTAGGTCTAAAACCGCGAAATCTCATTCCTGATCCACAATTCTACTAGATTTTTATATAAAATTTCTTACTTGTTGATAGTAGTTTTCTTCCGAATATTGAATTTCATTAAAGTTAAACTATCAGATTTTAAAATCAAAAATAATCAAATTGAGTCATTAGACCTATGTATTTCGCTTCCAAACTATTTTTAAATTAAATTTTGTCAAGATAAAAATAAGGCCGGAACAAATTTCAAATCCCAAATTCTTTTGTCACTTGGACTTGGAACATTATGAGGGGGGGGATAATAAAAAGAAAGCGAAAACAAATCAATTGGAATAAACTGCACGAAAGCTTGTATGCAAATAAATTGCAAACCTATATCATTGCACAAAACCTATAAATCAAGTAATCTTTTATCGTAAAATTTAGTAAATGCTAGAATATAAAAGGTTCAATAACTTCCATATTCCAATATTTGTTTTCTGGATTTGTAATCTTTCGGATATTTGATTTTTTTTTTCTCGAAATGAACATAAAATACTTCAAACTTTATTTATTTCCCCCTTCGTGTTTTTTTTTTTGGAAATTTTGAAAGGGGTGGGTGGGAAGGGGGGGCGGTAAAAGAAGAAATTGATATTTTTTCCAGCCTACATGATTTTCGAAAACCTGAAATATGATTCATGATTGGCTGATGTGTTCAATAAAAAAAACTTTTTTTTCAAGAATTTTCTTCTTGATTTCTTAAATTGCTTCAAAATTTGCCTGGATATTAGCCGGATTTTGGGAAAAATTTTGAAACTTGGAATTTGCAAGGTAGTATACAGGTTTTCCTGCTTTAAGGGATCTAAGTAGTCGGCGAAACTGGAAAGACGTAATTGACAGAAGGTCCGAAAATTTTTCAATTTTTTTAAAGTTTGTGCGAGTTTTTGTTTGTGCTCCAATTAAAAAAAAGCAAATGGAAGGGTCCTAAGGCCCGAACCGATCGAACAACACAAATGGCGGTGTTGAATGCACAAAGCAATTGATACTGAATATATCAGAAGTGCGAAAGGTTACTGAACAACATATCAAAGCTAAGTACTCATTTTGTTATACCCAGATCATTTCTATTACAGTGCCTTCTATGTAAAAGAATCTTATTCCCTGTATTAATCATTCGTTTGCCTTCATCAAGTAGGTAACACTTTAAGATTCGGAATCTCGACGAAAATATCACAGTCAAATTGATCATACATTTCAAGCATAAATGAGTTTTTCGGATATGATTTGTTTTGAACTATCAATTTTTTGCGATTGAACATAGAACATCACTTGTTCAAACTGTTAGTCAGTTGAACAAAATGATGCCAAAAATTATGGAACTGGGTGCTGCAAACAAGTTTAATAATCCCATTTCTACTAAAGTTTAGCAAGCCAGTGTATCCCACGACTGTTGAATTAATAATGTTGTTATTTCACTGATCATCAGGATTGAGGAACCATAATACATTATAGATTGTTACCTCCAAGAATCAAATTGCGCAAACATGGACAGAAACGGTAACCCAAATTTAAGTAATATTCATTAGTTTTTTTTAAGATAAATTATCAAATTACGGTGCCATGATTAAAGTTAGGAGAAATAAAAAAAAAAAAAATATAAAAAACCATCATCAATTCAAAATATATTATAATGATACTTGAATTTAATACAGGAAATAACATGAAAAGTTTGTTCTAGTTGATCGCACTAGTCAAAATTGTCTCCTGATCATATCCTTTCACCCATACTTCCAAAAACAATTTTTTTTGCTAGGATTCAGAGGTGACCTCGGTCCTTAAGCACAATATTGATCTTTCATCCCTTCCTCTCTTTTCCAAACTATCGTTTGACTACTAAGACGTGGCCGGCGCCGTTATTGATATTCAAAGAGAGAGCATCAGTTTTGTGCAAAAAGAATTAGTTGCTATTCCCAAGCGCCATTCTTTTGACCTTTGCACATAATTGATGGCCTCGGTCAATCACGGAGTAGCAACCATTGGCGATGTGGAAGTAGTTCTACTGAGCCACAACAGCGATCATGGAACTCGAAATGTAGTTATCTTTATTGACATTAATTAAGGGAAAAAATCTAAACATCCATTGCTCAAAAATTGTATGAAACATTTCGGATTCAATGATTGAAGGTGAATGTGAGTAGTCAAACAAGCTAAGCTAAGCTAATATACTTGGAATTTGCAAGGTTTAAAGATTATATAACCCGGATTTGCCCGGCCCGGATACTTGCGTAAAAATTTATAGTAAGTTTAGGTTAGAATGATTGCGATTGTTTTGGTTCAGAATTTGATTGCAAAAATCAAAATTTTAGGTCTGATTTTGGATTCCTTATGTTTTGTTTATTGTTCATAATTTTCAGTTTGGATCATCATTGAGACAGAATACTGTTACGAATCTTGGATTTTTATTTCAAATTAAAATAAGATGGATTTTCCATATTCGAAATTCATTATCTCGGAACAATGGTCCGAAAATCAATCAAAACAAACACTCAGGATGCGTTTCCTGTTGGAAACATTCCGATTGTATAATGGGATAGCGCCTCTCGCTACTGCTTCGCCTGGCTGGTATGCAATCTCGATCAGCGCTCCTATCAGCTATGCAAACCGAGTCGCATCATTCAGAATCATCGGTTCAGCAAACATCGCATATCGGAGATGAGTGAGATACAAACTGATCCATTCTGAATGTAGCTCACTCAGTATCTGCCTGAATTATATGAAATTCAAAATTATTTTTTGCAGGACGAGAAAAATCAAACAGTTGTGCGGGACACCATAAATTCTCAGTAGTTTTAACGTGACGTACGACATTTTAATAAGAGAACTTGTAAAAATTGAAAAACACGGCGAAAGTGAACATCTTTCCCTCACAAACACAACTGCAATTTGATTTTGATCATACTGATGTTAAAAAACGTTATAACAACAAATAAATTTATTAATTTGCTTTATATCAGATCAAACAAAATACGCTAATGATCGGCTTCATGTATCATTCACTCACTGCCTGATCCATTCACTCCTGATCGAAGACCAACAAGATTCGCCATATGCATTGCGCATTGGTGATATTCCAATTTGATGATGGTGCTGCACTGTTTTGACAGCAAGCATCGTGCGAGGTGATCTGTATTTTAGCGATGAATTGAACGATCGATGATCGGGTAGGTCCAGTAGCAATCAATAACGAAACCCGACCGCTGTACGTTCAGGTGCGAAGTGCAATCAGAAACATTCATTGAAAATGAGTGATATTCAGAACACTGTCTCGGAACATGGAAAGAAAATATTTAAAATTCAAACCATTTTTAAGATTTGGATTTGAAATTTTTATCCTTAATACTTATGCAGAATTTAACCTTAAGAAAGTTTTATGATAATGATCCAGAATTGAGAAATCCTTTAATTCAGAATTCGAATAAGAAATTTCTGGTTGAGAATTTTGATATAAATTTCGCTTTTTGGTTCATAATTCATACAAATTGTTTTCTGGAATATAGATTCAGATTTTGTGCTAAGGTTCAAAATGGAGAATCCGTGTTTGGAATTATAATTCAAAATTAATGATTCAGATTCAACTCGAATTTAAGCTCTATAATCAAGATTAATATATCAATGTGAGTGATTCATGAAGGATTCAAATTGCAGGAGATCGCAGGTTTTTTTTTTTTCGTAATTCAAAATTAAAATATTTATATTCAATAAGAGACAGTTTGGAAACACAAACATAGTGAATATCACAAATATAAAATAAGATCTGGATTCATTTCTAAGATGTTTTCTTAATGTAGACTTGGTTTTTAAACTTTTGCTCATAGGATTTAATTATGAAACATTAAATTGGTTTTATTTATATTGCAGATTATTCAGAAACAAAATTTCAAACTAAAATCTTAAATAACAATCGAGTTTACAAGATTAGAAAACAAATCATATTTGAATCGTTATCTTAGTTTCTTACTTTTATTTTTGAATATTTGATACATTTTCACCAATACCTAAAATGCTAATATTTATGGTTTAAAATAACTAGCTTATTTATTTCTTTCTTAAGTAAATACAAAAAGTATGAATGAAGCCAGTTTCATGGAAAAATGGCAAGCTAGGAATTATTTAAAAAAGTAATGATATAAAGTAAAAAACTATTGTAAAATAATTTTAACCGAAAACAATCAACAATACTTACATGTTTTTTTACTATTTTTGTGTATGCATTGTTCAAGCAAAAATGTATTAGAAATTGAATTCTGCATTTCTGAGTGTTGAATTCGAAATTCAATGTTAATTTAAAAGATATTCGATGATTCATATGACTCACAGTGTTTGATGATAGCAAGAAGCTATTATAAATTGGGTTTTTCAAATACTGTAGCTGAATTCAAAAGAATTAATTGACTACCGCCAATATGTAATTCTTTGGAATTATCGCTTTTGATTTAGATTACATAGATGAGTAAAAATCGCTTAGCAAAAATATTTTTACACATTCTTTTTATCACAACTTAACACTCACCTTTCTCGGGAACAAGCTCAACTTAACTCAGCGTACGCAGTAAATTTACTGGCACGTATCGATGTCATTGCCTGTACGGTAATATGAAATACGACATCCAGCCGGCAATGCAATGTATGCAGGACCATGACCAATTGGAAGTATTATGTCGGCAAAGAGTAGAAGCGAAATTGAAAAAAAAAAAATAAATAAAAACAAATTCGAATAAATTACTGATAGCTTGGTCCCAAGCAGTATGGATCAACATGTGCTAAATGAACGGGCCTTATTGTCGTTGTGCGGTGTGGGAGTAAATATTTTCGCTACCAGCTGATCGTCTAGTAATTTCTCGAAATCTCGTGCTGCAAGCAGCTAGCGTTAACAGCTGAAGGAGTGGGTTTTTTTTTCGTTATTATTATTCTAGACTACCTTGCAAGTTGCGAATTGTGGATTGACCTAATTACCGAGTTCTTCAAAAAAAGGTTGATTGTTTATGATCATAGCTTTGATATCGATTATCATTTTTAGGCACAATTTTGCATAATTGCCCCTTTGAATCTTGAACTGTTGTGACTTGTGATAACCTACTGCAGAACTGGCAAATCTTGGTGCATATACTATATTTTCCAGTTCATGAAACTTAAAGAATTAGTGCCACAGATTTTTTTTTCGGAAACTTTGGAAACCTGCCGTTTGAAAGTTATGCTAGTCGAGTATCAAAGTCGGAAAGATGGGAATTTTTCTCCGATGTGATCTTCATCATTTTCTTTGTCTATTTCTATTCCTATCATTTCATCTTACAATAGTTGGACTAATTTCTGGACATTTAACTTACACAATTGGATTCATTTCTTCACATAAAAACTAATTTTGGAAGAGTCCTGAATTCGAACTGTATGTAAAATTTTGCATCGGTTCTAGTATTTGTGATGTATTTTCAAGCAATACTGAATCATATAATACTAATCAGTTTTGAGTAAAATAAATCAAAAATAACTGATGAACAAAGAATAAGCTGTACGAAAAATAAATAAAATAAATACTCTCCAATCAATAAAGGCGAAAGAGTTTTCCTAGTAATTAAGTTAAGTAATAAACTTCTACAATTTCAAGAACATTTGAAAGACAGCGCTCAAATCTATCAAAAACATGTTTGAGTGTTCGACAGTAAAGATTTAAGCTAATTTAACAGCTATGTTGAAGAATGGAAAACGTTGTGACTTATGTTTTTAAACACTTGAATTATTTTTGATTTAAAGTTATTTTAATTTTTTTATTCAAATCATATTTCTCTGAATTTAGGGAAACTAAACCACTAATTACTAATTTTAGAATGTGAAAATATTTTTAATATCGTGGTAAAATTCAACTGATTTGCAGAAACGTGTACCATTTTTTTTTTAAATAATGTTTGCCTATTTTTAAATGTTGATTCCTACACAGTAATTTTTTGCCTCGATTTCCAGCAAAAAAAATGCTGGAAACGTTCAACAATCTAATTTTTTCCTGGAATCCAACAATCGGTTTTCCATTTGCTGGATTTTTCAGCATTCGGTTGTGTTCTTGTCATTTTGGATGAAAAATCAGCAATCGGATTTCAAATTGCTTGACTTTTCAGCAATTGATCTAGTTCAGGGGTGAGCAACCTTTTGATCCATCGGGCCTATTTGAATTTGAAAAGAACACAGCTATTCCGCTGATTGATCGAGCATTAAAACTCAGCGACGTGGGAAAAAGTGAAATGAGTATCAGAAAAGTGAAAACAATACTACACCAAAATAACTACCCGGATGAATTCATCAATAATGTTTTAAAAAACAGGGTAAATGCCATTTATAATTCACTGAGTAACCAAACCGTGGAAAATGAAGGAAAGTACGTCTCACTCACATACATTCCAGGTTTGAGTGAAAAGGTCAGCAGACTTCTTAGAAAACACGACCTTATTGTGTCTTCGAGACCAATTAACAAAATCAAAACCTGCCTATTTACCAAAACCAAAGACCAAATACCAAAATTCAAACAGACAAATGTGGTTTACTCGATTCCATGTGAATGCGGGAAAGAATACTGTGGCCAAACATCACAAACTTTGGAAAAGCGGATTAAAAACCACAAAACAAGCCTCAAGCAAAGTGCCAGAGCCACAGGACTAACACAACATGCCCTAGAACAAAATCACAAGTTTAATTTCGAAAAAGCTCATATTTTAGAGAGAGTAAATCAAGAAGGAAAAAGGAAAACAGCTGAAACATTACACTAAACTTAAGAAAGGAAATGCAGTAAATATCAAACAAGATTCCATTGAAATCTCTAAAATATATAGTTCAATAATAAAAAAACTGAGAGAGACGCCTCAATTCAAAATCCAAACTAATTCAAACACGACGACCTCAAACACGAGGACTCCAGCCGACATCACGACGACGCCGACACCGACGCCGAGAATGCTGGACACCAGCTGTTAGAAGCAGTTAAGAGTTTGGATTCAAATTAAGTAAGACAGCCGTAACGGAAGCACGCGGCGACACAATTTGTAAGTGCGAAAAAGTGAAATAATTGCAAGTCATAAAGTGTGTTAATTTAAAGTTTTTATATTTTTATCGAAATACAGTTTTCTGAAGATGGCTGAAATCATCCAGTAGGCCGAAACGTAAAAGAATTGTAATTATTTGATTCGACAATCACCGAAAAATATCAACTTAAAAAGATAACAACAATTGGCGGTGATCAAAACCCGTAAACATCTATTTGAATTTATAAACTTTCTGGCGGGCCGCACTCAAAACAGCTATTATTAAAAATTTAAAAATATGCATGCGTAGGGTTAAAAAAATATTCAAATTCAACGTCATCTTTTTATAGTAACAAACTATTGACAAATAAAAACTGAAAAAGGAAAGAAAACAGGAATTCAACACAAATTTTTAAACACATAATGGACAATACCAGACAAAACTGATCAGGCAAATATCTTAGTCTTGATAAGTTTTTATGAAAATTTTAGAACTGTTGAATTTTTTGATTGATTTTAACTTTTTTTGCAAAAATTTGTACTTTAAAAAAACATCATTTGATTCGTTTTTCTTTATCAAAATTGAAAATTTTTCGAGGCCTTTGAAAAATTTATAACAAATTTTAACCATTTTCTGAAAAAAAAAAAACTGTAAAGTCTGCTGGAGCTATACCACAGAGATAAGTAAAAGTGAGAAAAACATATTTTATTTAAACACTCTGTTTTAAGCGTAATATTTTGAATCGTTATCCAAATTTTTTGAGTTAAATTCTTGTTTTTAAACGTTGTTAAATAACTTAAATTTTTCTAGAAGGCCTTATTTTTTGCGATTAAAACTCTGTCTTGTTATTTATAACTCTGTTTGAGATTAGACTTTGAGAAAAGTTGTCTTATTCACAAAAGAATTCCCAAACTCACTGATTTTTAATTTTGGGAAAGTTCCAGTTCGCAATCTTGATTTCTTGAATCCCAGGCAAACTTGTCCTCTATTTTCCCTTAGTTAAACCACCGTCAATAACTTGAGTGACTGACTGAATAAAGATAAGTTACTTTATCGCCTTTGGAATGGTTTAACATTGTATCGAAAGCTTATCCACATTTTTACCTCTCTTAATAGCCACCATTTGCTTTCCTTCTATTTTATACGGGAAAATTTTTGTAGCAAAGGTTAATAGATTGCTTTTTTTTAATTTAAAGTTTCGTATAAATTCATTGAATTGAGATGATAAGAATTGTTAAATTATTCACAGCAAAAATCATAATTTGCCAGATTTGAAATTTTACAGATTTAATTTTTTTTAAATATTTTTAAACACATTTTGTCAAAAATCGCATTCTAAATTTAACATTTTTCTAAATTTAATTAAGATACCACTGGGATAGGATTTCTTAAGCTAATCCCGCTTTGAAAATGTGGATTTTAAAGGAATTTCAAAGTAAAGTGACTTAATTTAGCGTTGTTTAGCATATTTTCTATATTAAATTTCTGAAAATAATCGTCCCAGACATTTTCATACAAATTACAGATATTATTTTTGTCGAGAACTCATGTCGAGTCATGTCGATCATGTCGAGAACCCTTTATATTCCAGAACAAAAATAGTTATTTTGTTAATGGATTTTTTGCCAATATTTGAGCAACGGACTTAGAAATTTCTGTGATCATGTCTACCCTTCCACATTTTTTTTCGTTCTTCCGTTGTAGTTTCATGTATTGTGAATTTTAAAGTGTTAATTGAATAATAGAAAAAAATGTGAACTGAATAAAAGAAAACCAATATTTATTTTTTGCAAATTAATAATATTACACTTGCTCATCCTTGATCTAGTTTGCTGGAAAATCAGCAATCGAGTTGTCAAATTGGAGTCTTTTTTTTCGTACGCTGAAGCAAGGTGAGACTCTATTTTACGAATTTTAATTACATTAATATAATTATTTTTACTTTCCCCTATATTCTAGCAACCTGATATCAAGTCAAGGGTGGGTTTTTATTGGCAGGTAGATATTAATCAAAACTATTTTTACAGATGATCAACACTTGGGCACAAAGCTGCCACCACAAAGCCGGTGTTAGAATATTGAAAAAAAATATCGTGTTTCTGGAATTAAAATTACCCCTAATGAAAAATGGGAGAAAATAATCGTTTTTATCGCTTATTATATGCACAGCCAATATTGAAAATTTAATTCTGAATTGGAATATAAATTTGTTACTAAATCCAGCCGGTTGTGTTGAAGGAAATAGCTGCTTTCCAGCAGTCTGAATTGTTGATTTCCAGCAATTTAAATTGCTGGAAACCAGCATTAACGTTCGCTGTTTTTCCAGCAATTTAAATTGCTGGAAATTTTTATGGAAAGTCAGCGGGACAAAAATCAGTAAAATTTTGCTGTTTTCCAGCAAAAAAAATTCTGTGTAGAGCTTGAGCTTGAGTACCAAGAAACGAACAAAATTCAAACACAGTAAATCCAACATTTATTGTGAATATAAATTGAACAAAAAAAATTCAAATTCTGTGCTCATTACAAAATTTTCAAACACCCTATGGAAAAAAGATCCTAGCTAAGTTTGCCTCATGTACAATCGTTGTTATGCCAATTCACTCAATTTTTGGGGTTTAACTCTATCCCTGAAAAATGT
>NC_073692.1:63917774-63922774 GCF_029784155.1 Uranotaenia lowii | reverse complement strand
ACACACACACACACACACACACACACACACACACACACACACACACACACACACACACACACACACACACACACACACACACACACACACACACACACACACACACACACACACACACACACACACACACACACACACACACACACACACACACACACACACACACACACATATACACACACACGCGCACCTTCAAAATGAGGGGTGTTCAGGTTATTTAAATGCAAAATTGAAAGAAATACGTCAAGTTGATATTGACCAAATTTTGACCGTATCACCCTTTTGAAGGACTTAAAGAAAAAGAATATAGTAACGCTAATCCCCCCATACAAGTTTTTTTTGGAAATTTTCTATTTAAAAGCATTAAAAAAATTAAAAATATTTTAATTTAATTGTCTTAGTTTGTAACCTCCTGAATATAATGAATTTCGGTGGTAGTTTGCCAAGAAAAAAAACGTGGATAAATGTAAATACACACGCTATTATAATATATGGGAGAGTGGGGAATCATGGGCCACTTTTTTCGTTATTCCATAACTTCTTTATTATAAAAGATAAAATAAAAATAAAAAATAGTATGGTTTTCTAAATTTTCAAGGAATCATAAATTATTTTTTTAAAATTTTTAATAAGATATTTTACCCAAAATCTGACTGTTTGAAAAAAAGCAATATTTTTTGGATTTTGAAAAATGGTGGGGAATCGTGGGCCACCAAATCCAAATTGACCAAATAACATGCAGAGTTTATGAGTTGACCCAAAACTGTGATTTCTTAATTCATTTCGTTATTTTAAAGCAATTTCAGATGATGAAAAAAAAAAGAGAGCTGTGTATGATCGCATAGATTCCAAAACCTGGCTCGCAAACGTTTTGGCAAAATTTCTTATATAGGATGGACAAAATATTTTTCATAACTCTTCATTTGGCATAAGAAAACTTTACAGAGAGGAAAAACGTATTTTAAGTTCTGAATATGTATAAAAACATAAAAATATAGGTGGTTCAAGATGTGTGGCCCACGATTCCCCACAAGCTATGATTTGCAAATTGGTTGCGTTTGTGTGACTTATTAATGTTTCATCAAAAATTTCTTTTCCATGTGAAAGATCATGACAAAACTAAGATCATAAGCGTATGAGCATATTTTTGTTATGCACTTTAGGTTCCCCATGGATGAAATTAGTGGGTGTTTTTTTAATTATGTAAGTAAATTTTTCTATTTTTTTTTTAGCTTGATCAATAAAAGAAGCATATGATGCGTATTTCAGTCAACAACATGTAGAAATATATGCTTACGCGAAGCGACGACGATGACAGTTGGTTTGAGATTTTTATCTTAACACACATCTGAGATATTAAAAGTGGCCCACGTTTTCCCATGGCCCACGATACCCCAATCTCCCCTACATTAAATTATGGGCATTTATGAAATGAATTTGCGGCTTTATCGGTGAGGGTTAAAGAGCTGAAATGAAAGACGGATAGAAGATCAGAAGAAAATTCTAAGGTGGTGAAAAGAGCGAAGAGCATTTGAAATAGAAGCTTGACCACATACTAAATTCTTTGTCCCACACCAATTAACTGTATTGAAGAAGTAGTACCCAATAGAGAAGGCACTACATTTTTCGATACAGTTAATTATGGATGGTTCGACCGCCATGTGAGTGTGCACATGTGCCGAACGGACAAAAAATTTAGCATGTGGTTGCTCTGTTAAGTCTTCTATTGTGCGATATCGTTCCATCGATGGCTAGGTAGATTTCTTATTTTCGTTTTGTGCGGATGTTCCAACTGGATTGAGTTGTCGCATACGGTCAACGGTCAGAAATCTTGGCCTAACTATTTTCGATTATCGGAACGATGTTTTGTAATTGATTTTTATAGCCGAATTATTTTTATTATTAAGAGGAGAAATCACCGTGAATTTGTTTTATGAAATGAATTTGCGGCTTTATCGGTGAGGGTTAAAGAGTTGAAATGAAAGACGGATAGAAGATCAGAAGAAAATTCTAAGGTGGTGAAAAGAGCGAAGAGCATTTGAAATAGAAGCTTGACCACATACTAAATTCTTTGTCCCACACCAATTAACTGTATTGAAGAAGTAGTACCCAATAGAGAAGGCACTACATTTTTCGATACAGTTAATTATGGATGGTTCGACCGCCATGTGAGTGTGCACATGTGCCGAACGGACAAAAAATTTAGCATGTGGTTGCTCTGTTAAGTCTTCTATTGTGCGATATCGTTCCATCGATGGCTAGGTAGATTTCTTATTTTCGTTTTGTGCGGATGTTCCAACTGGATTGAGTTGTCGCATACGGTCAACGGTCAGAAATCTTGGCCTAACTATTTTCGATTATCGGAACGATGTTTTGTAATTGATTTTTATAGCCGAATTATTTTTATTATTAAGAGGAGAAATCACCGTGAATTTGTTTTATGAAATGAATTTGCGGCTTTATCGGTGAGGGTTAAAGAGTTGAAATGAAAGACGGATAGAAGATCAGAAGAAAATTCTAAGGTGGTGAAAAGAGCGAAGAGCATTTGAAATAGAAGCTTGACCACATACTAAATTCTTTGTCCCACACCAATTAACTGTATTGAAGAAGTAGTACCCAATAGAGAAGGCACTACATTTTTCGATACAGTTAATTATGGATGGTTCGACCGCCATGTGAGTGTGCACATGTGCCGAACGGACAAAAAATTTAGCATGTGGTTGCTCTGTTAAGTCTTCTATTGTGCGATATCGTTCCATCGATGGCTAGGTAGATTTCTTATTTTCGTTTTGTGCGGATGTTCCAACTGGATTGAGTTGTCGCATACGGTCAACGGTCAGAAATCTTGGCCTAACTATTTTCGATTATCGGAACGATGTTTTGTAATTGATTTTTATAGCCGAATTATTTTTATTATTAAGAGGAGAAATCACCGTGAATTTGTTTTATGAAATGAATTTGCGGCTTTATCGGTGAGGGTTAAAGAGTTGAAATGAAAGACGGATAGAAGATCAGAAGAAAATTCTAAGGTGGTGAAAAGAGCGAAGAGCATTTGAAATAGAAGCTTGACCATTTTTTGTCCGTTCGGCACATGTGCACACTCACATGGCGGTCGAACCATCCATAATTAACTGTATCGAAAAATGTAGTGCCTTCTCTATTGGGTACTACTTCTTCAATACAGTTAATTGGTGTGGGACAAAGAATTTAGTATGTGGTCAAGCTTCTATTTCAAATGCTCTTCGCTCTTTTCACCACCTTAGAATTTTCTTCTGATCTTCTATCCGTCTTTCATTTCAACTCTTTAACCCTCACCGATAAAGCCGCAAATTCATTTCATAAAACAAATTCACGGTGATTTCTCCTCTTAATAATTATGGGCATTTTAATAAAAGATAGGAGAATAGCATATTTTTTCCGTGTAGCAGTTCAGAACGACTCAACTGCTAGAACATCAAACTTCCTGACACATGTCACAACAAAAGAGCGAGATGGCTACATCGCCTCAGATGACGTGGCCCAATCAGATGCATCGGCTTCGCCGATCTCCAATCCAGGAGGAGTTTATATAAGGCCAACGCACCCATTGGCCGGTCTCTTTAATGCCTTGAAGTTCGCGTCCGAAGTGTCGTCCAATCGTTGTGCGCGCATTTTATCCCGCCAACATCCGTTTCCGCCAACCATATGTCGTTTCCGTTTTGGGACCTTGGAGATTGAACAGCCGTCCGTAACCATACGGCTTAGTATACGCCGTCCTTCAACATACGGTAGGACATTCCTGGCCATACGACAACCTGCGGCTCGGGAAAATATTAAGAGGTCGGGGCAACTTCGCCGGAGGCAGACAGGGGGCCAAACGATCACCGATCGTTGGTGAACTGGGCCTAAGTTCACGGACAGCGATCTCACGTGGTGCCACGGCAGCGAACCCCGGGGCAACTCAACGAAGTGTCCAGCAGCAACAACAGCAGAAGGTCTAAGTAGTGAGTAGAAAAGTTTTTATTTTCCTCCCTATTTTTTCCTTAATTTTCAAAGATTTGCCAAGATTAAATTATTTTTAAAATAAGGTAGAATAAAATTGACCAATATTGCCCCTTAAAATGTTGTGTAAAACTTTACTTGCGTGCACCGAAAGAATTAAAATACGGATTATAACTGGATGGGAGGTAACGACATCGAACAGGTGGGTGAGTGTTCTCCTAGTTACGACGAGCCGACCCTGAGATTGGCTGGAGTCCTGAGCTAGCCAAAGGCCTAGTTTCAAGTTTTTTCTTCCAATATTTTTTAATTGAACTGTCAGCTCTACAATCTCATCAAAAACTTTGAAAATTTATCAAAATGAATTCAAACTAGTTACAGAGTGCATTTTTTTTTCGTCTACTCCCCCTAAGCTGTGTGGGGAGAGATAAATCGCACTGTTATCAAGTGTGAGATTGGCAACACATAAGAGTGAGCGAGGGCATTCACATCTGCTGATGAAGACTATTCCCTTCTTCGGAAAAATCTATTGCGCTATGTGTTGAGGAGAAATCTGAGAGCTAACACAGTTTTCTCTTGGTGCGTTCACGAGAAAAATGCTGCTCTCCACATGAGAGGCGTCCTGATTTTCGAGAGGCCGCCCTAGTTTTACAAAAACTTTCGAATTGTCCTGATTCTTGAAAAATAAAATCTAAATTACAATTTAATTTGTAGTTAAATGATGAAAACATTAAACGAATCTGTAATAAAACTCTTAAAGCTACGGTAATCTTCGGTTCAGATGATATTTAAACGGTGGTCCTGAAAAAATCCTTTTTTTTTTGCGGTGTCCTGATTTTTTTTTACCAAACCACCTGGCAACGCAACAGCCGGGAAGATATTGTTGTTATTTTTTGTACGTGGTGTGGTAGGAGTCTAAGGAATTTTTTTTCTTCATGGTGTATGACTGAAAAACTAGGGCGCTCTTGGCTAGAATTCTCTTTCTCCTACTCAGATGCGAAAGCTCTCACACTTGCCGTCCG
>NC_073692.1:63152937-63196316 GCF_029784155.1 Uranotaenia lowii | reverse complement strand
CATTTTTGTCATTTTTGTCATTTTTGTCATTTTTGTCATTTTTGTCATTTTTGTCATTTTTGTCATTTTTGTCATTTTTGTCATTTTTGTCATTTTTGTCATTTTTGTCATTTTTGTCATTTTTGTCATTTTTGTCATTTTTGTCATTTTTGTCATTTTTGTCATTTTTGTCATTTTTGTCATTTTTGTCATTTTTGTCATTTTTGTCATTTTTGTCATTTTTGTCATTTTTGTCATTTTTGTCATTTTTGTCATTTTTGTCATTTTTGTCATTTTTGTCATTTTTGTCATTTTTGTCATTTTTGTCATTTTTGTCATTTTTGTCATTTTTGTCATTTTTGTCATTTTTGTCATTTTTGTCATTTTTGTCATTTTTGTTATTTTTGTCAACTACCATCGTGGTATTTATACATGTTCTATTCTAAAATTTTATTATGATTTTTTCACATTCATTGCTAATTTTATCTTTATCCGCTTTATGAATCCTTTTCAATTTTTCCTCACTCAGAAGAAATTATTTTGACGCGAAAGTCATCAAAAGATAACTCCTATGTCACATTTTATCGTCTCATCTAGGACGTCACAAATTTTGACACACCGTTTGACTTTGTTAAAACGGATTTAATTAGCATATTGAGAGGAAATACAATTTCGGTCCCAAAACGGGGAAAAGCAAAAGCAACTAAAAGCGTAAAACCGTATTCAAGGTTTTTATTTCATCGGTTTTTTTTCGGGTACTCGAATTCAATAAGAACCGGACTTGGTTTTCAAGGGCCAGGCCAAGTGATCCATCAGGAAGGCATCGAGCACTTTCCACTGGAATGTTGGAAATTGATTTCCCTTTTTACTCTACCCGGGCTTAGCGTTAACTATAAGTAAGCTAATGAATTATTGATGAGATGATCCGATCGGGAGATGCCGAAATAAGCGTCCTGCGAATTCGGTTGGCTACCGGCCAATTTGAGAATAAGTATCTCGAGTGCAAATCCTACGTTTTTTCAAGGTGATTGAAACATGTTGAAGTTTTTATGTCAAACCTGTGTATAAATAAAAATATTAAAGCTTATTAAAAAAAAAGAAGGAAATTCCTACAAACATTTCAAATTTCGGTGTTCTTTTCTAACTTTTCTGAATGAAAGTTTCGTTAGAAAACTTAGAACTAAGTGCTCATACCTTGGAGCAATATTCTAACGTAAGCAATGGTGAAGGAAAGTGTGTATGCAGTAGATTGAAATACTGCACACTTACCGACAGATGATTTACAACCGAAGAATTTTTCCGCCATCGAAGGATTAATTCTGGGTCCCTCCAACGTCAGACGAATGGCGGTTGGGTGAAATCAGAGAATGTGGTGCGAAAGTGCCAAAATTAATTTTAATACACGAAACACTATACTACTTATACTATAGCTTATTCGAAAGGATATATAATTTATCGTATGCACTTAGTTTGAAGAAAAATGTTTATCTTTAAAATGTAAATTTTTGATACCTGATATTTTCACTTGTTTGGCAATTTTTCCTTTTATTCTTTAATAAGTACTTGAGTTTACTTTTTTTAATTTATTTTTTAATTTAAAATGGTAATATATTTTAAGCCAAAATATGTATGAACATTTTAAACACCTTGTTTACAATTTGTAGATATGCATTACGTTTTCTCAATCAGGTTTTGAAAACAGAGCTGCTATCAAACCAACATAAATTTGATGTATCAGATATCATCTAGGGCTGTTTGATTGGGCCAGACAAACAGACAGCTTAATTAAAATTGGAATAACACACTTTACATCGATTGCCGAACACCAGCCGCTTGAGGGTGATTAAAAGCAGGAATGGGTGTTATCATATCATCATCGATTGGTTGTTTGTAAAGCAACTTCTCATGCACATGAACTCTAATCTAGTTATTTCAGGTACATGTTTTCGTCGAAAAGTGACAGAACATTTTTGTAAAATTGTTGTTTTTTATTAAAACGGTATCAAATTTCATTTCAAATATCGATTTTTCATTAGAATTGACGCCCTCAGGATCAGCAGGGCGTCAGTGCCAAAATCACCGATTTTTAGTTAAGTATACCTATCAATTCTTCATATCTCAATGTACAACTGGTTGAAAAACTCAGATTATTTATAGTTCCTATCATCCTATGCGCCTTAATTGTAATAAAAAAATATGTTATAGCGATATGAAGAAAGCTTACAATTTTTTAGAGTCAGTTAACTCGATTTTGCATTAGTGGATCCTCAATAATCTTTAGCTATCTCCGAACCTTAAAAGCATGTTTTTAATCATCATGAGAAAACCTTTCCGCAATCAGGTTTTCAAATTTCCGAAGTTATGGAAAGTATTAGAGAAACATGTGAGAAACAACGCCGTCAAAACCATGAATTTTTCGAAAAATATACAACGTTTCACCGACGGGACTTGAACCCGCAGTCTTCGCTTCAGTAGAACGGCGCGTTAGCCAATTGTACCACGGTGAAAATGCAGTAACCGACCAACACGAGCTTACACGTCGAGCTCCGCTGATCTGAACTGTTGGATCAACCCAGACTACTTAGAAGTCGTGTTTTATTTTACAGATTATATCGTATAGGATGTTATTTAAACTCATTTTCGTATATCTGCACTTGCAATGTGTGGCCCATACATATTCTTTATCGTATTTAAATGCATTGCATGATTTTATTACAACAAGAAGAGCTCGTATTTATGTAAATATGAACTCGACCTTTGTGTACGACAATTCGCAATAAATCCGTGAAACGACCGATATACGATGATCAGTCGTGATGGACAGATTTTGTCGTGCTGTGCAAAAAATAATTCGAATTTAAGATTTTTTTTAACATGAAATACGATTTATATTATCATAACAACCAGGTGTTAGATCATAGCAGAAAGTACATTTTTCTATCAAACAAGATTGCTAAAATGACATTTCTCGTTATTTAAACAAAACTTGTAAACTGAAAAAACAGAAAATAAGCTCCCAACTCTGCTTGCCACTTGGAGATATAGGGGAGATGGGGGCATAATGGCCACCTTAAGGAAAACGGTTATTTAACCATAGAAAATAGCTATAATATGGAGGTTACATTATTGTTTCATGTTCAGACACTTGAAAAGCCTATTCCCTAACGGGCTGAAACGTGAAAAACTAGATGAAAACGTTAAAAAATGCATTTTAAAAAATTTTGCAAAAAGCTGAAAACCAGCCACTGTGGAGGCATAATGAGAACCCCCCCTGAGGCAGTATGAGCACCATTAATCAGAGCAAGATGTGCGTTTTTGCCGGGGAATCTAGCAGCGAATTCAATTCGATGAAGCCAGGTAAGTCGTAGATTCATCAAACAAAGCAATAACAAAATAATCTAGGTATGTTTGTAGAATACAAACAATTCACGCACGCTCATACATTAAGTGCTTTGTTCGGAGGATGATGCTACTAGCCGTATAATGTAACAATAAAAAAAATCGATCATGAATTGTGAATGGAAAAAAATCACCTCGAACAGAAATCTAACTCTAGTCTTTTGATTACCTCTCCGACACCTTACCAATAGGCTAAATTGTCGGATGAAAACTAGTCAAGGTGTGGCGCTATCAATCAATTTTAATTCGCTGCTAGATTCTACGGCAGAAAATGCTCATTATGCCTCGATAATATGGTGCTCTATATGCCTCTAGTCAACAAATTTAAGTAAAAACGTGTTTTAAAATTGATAAAAGTGAAAAATCTAAAATTTTTTGATGGTAAAAATTGAGAAACAATGTGTACATCATGTTGCAGTGCGTACATTATAGATCAAGGTTATTTTAAGATCATAAGAGCTTATTTCGTGGTGCTCAAAAATTATAATATTTTCGTAACTTGAGAACCAAGCTAGTTTTTTTTAAATATCTCTGTAAAGATGATAAGGAGATTCCTTTTTTTGTGAAAAATTAATACTATAGGAAGTACGAAACAAATCCTCATGAAAATTTATTTAAGAAAATACGCACTTTCGTAGAAAAGCGTAGTTCTCATTATGCCTCGGGTGCTCGTTATGCCCTCATCTCCCCTATGCTACACAATCGTATATAACTGCATTGATTCGAAATAATGTGCATGCAATCGTATACCTATGCAGATTAATTAGCATGTCTGATTTTCGTAAAACGTATTTGCTGGCAATCGTAGAAGAATACACATAATGAGACATCGATGATTGGAATCATATTTAAGAAGAAGGCTTCAAAATGTTGGTCTATTTTTAGATCATCGATGGCGTGTTCTACGATTTAAAAGATTATAGTTATAGAAATATGCGATTTGCATTTGGTTTATTGGTTTTATTTAAGATTGCGTCGAGGAACCATCATGAGCTGCAGATCGTATCGTCAGGGGTTCAAGTCCAGGTACAACAATCACTTCATGAACGTTGAAAAATTTCAGCATTCAGGCAAATAATAAATTGTACGATATAAACATGAATTTGACAGCAAAAAACGCATTTATTTGAAATAATCTTATTTTTATTCAACTGACGTAAAATGAGAGCCCTGCGCTCAACTAGCAGAAGACGACCAAATAAATCATCAAACTTTCCATATTGTTACGAAAAATGTCGAATATAAAGATATTCCAAATCGCATATTGAGCGAAGATCTACAAAATTACAACCTCAATCATCTATATGATGATGTAAATTGTCATAGTATTAAAGAATCAGGGTAGTCGTAAATGATTCGCATGACAAATCGTGTAAATCGTAATTCAATTCAATCCAATTCAAGAATATGTGTGCTCATGTACCTATGTATATGGCCTCCAAAATGATACGTATATTTTGGTTTAGCTGCATTATATACGATATGTTTACACGTATATTTGCACGTATATTTGTGTAGAATATTCGAAATACCCACCAAATGGTTGTCTGGGCTCCCATCGGAAGTTCCACATTCCACAAAGGTCGGCGGTGATGCCGTAAATTAATTGTATTGAAAAAGTGAAAATAAGTGAATGATTTTTTTTAATTAAAATTAAGTTTTTTTAAATAAATAAAATTTTAATGCAATTCTTAAGAATGTGAATTTTTTATTGTATAAACCATGAAATTGTACGGTAAACATTATAGTCAATCGACCTTGATTTTCATCTTCGCTAAAACGATCGAAATAAACGTACATATTTTCATGGTTTTATTGTGAAAAACTGGAAGCTGTTTTAACCATGAACTTTATATTTTTGGCCTTCCAATTTATGGAAAATCGCCATTATTTTCATAGTCACGCTGCATAACAATACCACCATACAATTCATGGTAAAGTGAAAAGAACTTCATAGTTTTTTCACCGTGCAATTCTATTAGGGCGATGCTTGCTCATATTGTGTTTAGCAGTTACACTGCAGTGTTGGAAGGTGATAATGAGTAATAATCTCATTCTACTCATTGAGAAATGAGTACTTTTCCGGTTAGGGAATACATATAAGTAGGGAAAAGTGACACAATAGCTGTCGCTAATGTAATTAGTTGAATTTGAGTGACTTTACGATAAAACCTGAATAAAGATAGCATTATTCCCCCACTGAAACCTGCGTTGAATTTGAATCTTTCATTTTCAACAGAATTCATTACGGGAAAATAAGAACATAATGGTCACCTGGGTTCTGGGTTCAGGAAACAAGCAACACATACTCACTGTCCAACTTCGAATATCCCAATCTTCAAAAAGGACCAATATCGACTCCGGCCAAGTTCATGTAGTCATGTAGGGGAAATGAAGTGCAGCATTTGTGATGAATTCTTTTGCGGAGCCCGGCTTTACGCCATCCCTCCACAAATCTCACGCTTAGTTTTAAGGGTTTAAGGTATTAAATGTGGCATGGAATGACACGCTCCTACGCTCCTAATTATGCTCCTAAAATTCCTTTGTTTTCTATTGAAACTCCTCTTCACATAACCGTAATTTCAAATATTATGTTGTCACTGATCACACTGACATGACACTTAAGGAGTGTTTATTTTATAAAACGGATACCTAGATGTTACGATAAAAAGTTGACGTTTAACCCCAATTTGATGAAACTGGATTCATCGTGTATAAAAGTTTGTTGACAATGCACTGAAATATTTTTTTTTTGTGAGAAAGCGACTGGATTTCGTAAAATGGTACGAATTGGTAAAGAAACTCGTGTTTTTATAATTCAAAAGTACTGCTCAGATGGACTATCGTGTAGAAATATTGCAAAGCTTGTCAAACGATCGTAGTCTGCGGTTTATCAAATCATCAGGAAGTTTGGAGAACACCATACTCTTGAAGATTTGCCAAGATCCGAAACCAGAAGAGGCACAGTGAATCCACAAATCGAGAAGAAATGTGTTAAGCTTTTGTTGTCACATGAACTCAACTCTGTTCGAAGAATTGCCAAGAAACTGAAAACTTCCGCTTTGGCCGTCCAAAACATAAAACGGAACCACAATAAGACATACAGGAAGCAGAGACATCCTAAACGGAGCGCGGAACAGCACGAACGAGCGAAGCAGCGATGTCGGAGACTGGATACGATTTTGAAGAAGCAAAGTAACCGCTGCATTTTGATGGACGATGAAACTTATCGCAAACTGGACACAGCCGCTCTTCCTGGGCCGCAATTTTTGGACGCAATTGTTGGTAAGGAGCTATCTCATGATAAGCGATCCATTGAAATCGAAAAGTTTGGCAAAAAAGTACTTGTTTGGTAAACTATCTGCTCTTGTGGAGAAAGAAGTTCGCCATATTTCACAACTTCAGCTACTCTCAAACTACTGAAATACTTCAAGATATGTTTTTGTCGAGAAAGAGGACAATCCGCCAAATTGTCCTGAGCTGCGCCCGGTAGAGCGTTACTGGGCAATCATCAAGCGCAATCTTCGGGAGGATGGTAGAGAAGGACAGTCCATCGACGAGTTCAAGAAAATGCGGACAAAAGCCAGCCGAAAAGTCAAGCCGGAAACTGTAAAGAGGCTTATGAGGGGAGTTCGAGGAAAAGTGCACCAATTTTATCGTTGAAAACTTTTGGTTAAATTTCTAACTTACTTCTTGTTCTGGATTAGTTTTGCAATGTTTAACAGAAAACTCTATATAATTTGGTCAATAAATGAATAAGATATCATCAAAACAAAGTGTCCGTTTTATAAAATAAACACTCCTTAGCACAAAAATTCGACCATTTTCTGGCTATTTTTTGTCAAATTTTGCAGGTTCACAATACTGACGGTGTGAGACGAACTTGAAAAATTTAACAAATAAATGCCCTGTAGGAAAATGTACCTGTTTAGCACGCTTTCTTACTGGGATAGCATTTCTTAAAATCGATCGATGCGCACTCTGGAATGGATATTGCGTACTGTTGGAAAAGTTATCCAACAAACGAAATCGAGTGTCCAGTCAGTATGGTCAGTGGTGTACTGCCGTCCCAAGCAGAACTGTTCTGACTGTGTGACTTTTGGGTCATTTTCTTTTTTTTTTATTGGAAACGGTCTCTTTTGGTGTTAATTTTCGAATAAAAACACAAACAAGTATATTTTGTTTTGAACTTATACGAAATTTTCATCTAGTTGGTTGTCTCTATGTTGAAATTTCTACGCAAGAATGTCACACTTGAGAAAATTCTACGAAAATGCATATTTTATCAAAAAAAGTCTCTTAAGATGAATTTAAACTGTCGAATAAAATGTTATTCACCGAAAAGAATTCTAGGATTGAGAGAGCGATTAGCCTTAATGATAAACTAAGAGAAATTTTCACCAACACTTTTCGGTAAGCACTACTGATACTCTACTATACATTTTTATAAAAAAAAAGGAGGAACGTATTTCTCAAATTACGGTACAACTTGATTTTTTGGGTAAAGTAGAAACTATACGAGCTTTTAAAATGATAGAAAAAGTGAAGCCGTGTGACAGTTTGTCGTAGAACTAGCATATGTATGCGTTCTGATTCTACGCAAAAGTGTCACACAAGTCATTTTTGGTTCTAATTTTTCGTTGTTGTAGGAAATATAATTTTTTTTTGAGGAAAACATTGTAAAATTATTAACTTGAACTATTCAGTACGAAAAAACTGTCCATTGAAGTTTGAGAAAAAAAGGAAATAAAGCTGAAATTTCAATCGCGTTTTTCTCGTTTGCACGTTTTTCATATGGGACAATTTTGCTTGGAACGGCAGTGTAGTGTTCAACAAAATTTTGGCTGCGTACTGTTGTCTACATCCATGTGAAGTAATTGTTGTCACTTTTTGCTGTTTTTCACAAAGAAATTTGAAAATGCGTGGCCTTACTCCCGAGCAAAGAAATCAAATTGGGCACTGTGAGTGGTCTTTCAATCGGAAAACTAGCTAAGGGAGCAGGTGTGAGTGTCGGAGCAGATCAAACCGTGTTGAGAAAGTATGGAGAACAGTGTACCTTCGCAAATTCTCCGAGACGCGGTAGAAAACCTGGCCTGCTCACTCTACAATGGACAAGACAATCAAGGTTCACTACAAACGGCATCCTTCGGCATCAGTACGGTATATGGTTAAGAAACTAATACCGTATTCGTTTTCACCACCCGAAAGTTTTGCACCATCCACGCTGAAAACGAGCATGAATCGAGTTTTGCACTCTCCTTTGTAGGTGTGCGTGAAATCGGCAGTGTCAACAAAAAACATCAAGCTGTCAAAAATCCATTACAGCTGGTATTTTGATTTCGTTTTACTTCGAAAATTGAAATGAAATTTACTTTAGTTGATCATTGTCTTTTAAACAATATGAAAATTTTAGCATGAATTTATGTATTATGTTGAATTGTTAAGATTTCAGATTTATTTTGCTTAGTAGATTCGCCTCTGGCTCTGATGAACTGCAATACCGGCTGATTCTGGGCGGTCTATGTTTGCTGCTGCTAGACTGCAGTTACCCCAGCTTGAAGGTTCCGGTATTTTGAACGTTTATTTCTCGCAAATCCTTCGTTCGAGTACCTATTTCCATTTAAGATTACAAAAAAAAAAATCTTTGGTGCGGGTGTAGTATCGAACTACCGTTTTTGGAGGGCAACGGGTGGGAATCCGGGAATTGGCGCAACCGAGCATCGTCACTCTAAGGCACAGCTCGAAGCTTGCTGCTAGTAGAGTAGCTTCGATGCAGCTGAACGCTTCTTGCTGTGAAGACCAACTTATAGAACCCTCCCGAACAAAAATACTTTTCGGTTTGGGCGATTCCACCAGATCTTTGGGTTGGCCTTTTTGCACTCTGATTTGCTGCTCTTTTTCGGCATCGCCTGGAACCGATTGCAGCAAGCCTTCTGGACACATTTCTTCTTGGGAGCGTTGTTTGCTTTGGAACGAGCAATCCAGGTGAAATTCTCTGCCTCTGTTGGAAACGACACTGGTATTGAATCCGGAACAAGTTTCCGTTCTTCGGGATAAAAAGAGAAAAAAAACATCTCGAACGCAATTTTTGCGGTATAGAAATAAACCAACCAGCTGATATTTGTTTACATCGGGAAGCACGTGTTTTCAAAATTCATGATAGTATTGGTGAGAGCGCAAGCAACACCAAATATTTTCAGAGTGTTCCACCGTCCACTTTATGGTGCACTACCAGTGCACTACTTATCGTGAAAACGAGCATGAAAACGATAAAAAGTGCACTACCGGTAGTGCACCGGTGCACCACCACTTGAAAACGAATTCTCTATAAGTACCTCTTGGACTAACGTAATGTGTGCTAAAGAGAGAATTGGACTTCAGATCCATTGGAAGCAGAAGCAGTCAAAAAGAAGTACCAAACAGGCTGATTAAGTGAAACCAGGGCTCGAAAACGTTACGACAAACTTCTGAACATGAAATCAGATTGTGTTATCATGGATGACGGATGAAACTCTACTATAAAACTATGCCTGGACCACAATTTTATACCTCACTGTTGGGAAAGAATGTTCCTGCATCAGTCCGGTCGTGCTCGGCGTTCGGTTTGAACTGGCTTGATGAAGATGAAGTGAGGAAGCATGCGTGCTACGAGGCGAGATGGATATATTGCCTGTTCGTCGACTGACAAGGGGTGTTCCAATAATGGTTGTTTAGTAATATTGAGTAATTATTTATTACATGAGCGATGTAACGGCAAGGTTGGTTTAGCGGTATCCCACACAAGCCATATGTGAATACTGTAAAATGTCTCGTCCATTCATAACCACAGATACAATGAATGACAAAATTTACATACAAGAATGTTTACAAAAAAAGGTTGCTACCCTTAATCAAATATAGGGTGGTCTAACCGGTAAAATCGTCCATTTTCCAATACCGGAAATACCGGCTTTTAGGACAGTAAAAAACCGGTATTTCTGGTAATTTTTCTCATCAATCTTTGGCGCTGAATTCAATGTCATTCACAGATAAATGTTTTTTTTTACGAAATATGTATGAGTACAAATACTCATATTTGGTGCAATCAGTTTCAAACTTCAAGCCCAATAAACCTTACTACAAGATTTGATTATTGCTTGAACCTGCCGATGTAACTTTTTGAATTAAAGCTAGAGTGGCGTTTAAAAGAGCATTGACAAGCAGCTCTCGCTCAGATGGTATTTTTTCATGAAACTTTACACATTTCAGTTCAGCTATCGATCTAACGCTCCACAACATATAAAGACTGTACAAGTGTACAATGACTGACAAAATGATATAGCTACAAGAAATTTAAGATTGTTTCACAATAATCACTGTATTTTTTATTGAAAAACTGGAACTTGGTCAAAAGATGCAAAAATGTTTGATCTCTAAACAGGCCTAGTTTATCAAAATCGATCTAAGCGGTGCGGGGCTTTCAAAAATTTTAAACCAAAAATGTTGAAAACTGATAAGAAACTTTTTTCTTTGTTTTAAAACATAAAATGTTTCAACAGAGTCAGGATTTGAACACATGTTAGAATGTTTGTATGGAATTTCTCTATCAATATTTTCAAGGTAATATATGAAACTTTGTTGTTTTTATTTTTAACGCTGTAGAAGCATTTTCTTTTCCAGACAAAGCAATAACAAAGTTTTTATAAATTTGCAACAGTATTATAGCAACAAAAAGCGTATGGATCAGATCCAAACAACTATATTTATTGCTGAATTTTGACAAAATAGTTTTTTAAAAGATTATTGTTTCTATTTGTTCGTTTTAATTTTGGAAAGGCAAACTTAATGCGATCACGACCTAGGTTGCGGGGAAAACACGTATTTTAGCCAACAATAATCTATAATTTTGTGAGTCAACCAAAAACTATGTCATTTTTTTAAACGAAGAAACTTTTTGTATATCGAATTTCATATCTTTTTCATGAAAGACTATAAAAACTTTTTCTAAATCAGTAAAATCTGTTCTTCAATCTGAATACTGTTCTTCTGAGCTTAGGACAAAAATTCGTCTAAAATTATATGAAACTTCTATAATCTCTGCAACCTCAGTGCCAAATTTTAATAATAAAATGACGATGATAAATATTATGATTATCATGAGGGTGATGATAGATTTATGACAAAGGAATAATTTAAAGGCACAATACCATCTTATTCAATTGAAAATGTTGCAAAATCTATTGCGTTATAAATTCTGAGCATTTTATGCCTTACTACTGCAATTAGATGAAACCCTTTCATGAATTTGATCCACTTTGAAAAATACCGGTTCTACCGGTTTTGTCGATTTTATAAATTACAAATACCGAAATACCGGATTTGAAAAAAAAAACCGGTAAACCCGACCACCCTAGTATGAAGTCAACAAGGTCTCATGTGGCCTAGAGGATAGCGTTCAAGTCTTCTAAGCCAGAGGTCATAAGATCGAGTCTCGGTCACGGCATACATAGTACTGATTCTGTGGGCTGATGGTGTTAGCATTTGTAAGATGCTAGCCATTATATCCTTGAAAGATGTACGCTTTAGTCTTAAGTAGAATTCAGATCTCTTCAAAGAAACATGAAGTTTCACTGAGATCCTATATGTGTGTGTTCGTTTTCAATGTTTTCCGAAAAACATGAAGTTGCAAAGAGATTCGTCCAATCGAAACTCTTTTGACACATTCCACGCGCTTGTACTGCTCAAAAGTGATTTTTATCCGTTCGCGTATCAAAAAATCTCAAAATTGTCTATAATTTTGATAATTCAAATCATACAAAACCAACGGAAAAAAGAGAAAAAAAGTTTTTTTTACACATGTTTTAGATGATTTTGAAAATCAGTTTTTTTGTTGAAAAAAGTGATGTTTTTGACAACTTTTACAAAATTATTAATTTAACTATATGTATGATTTTTTTTTGGAAAAAAATTTAATATGTTCAGAAACCAAAAAACACGGCTTCATTTGGTAGAAAAAAAGATTTGTTTATATCCAATGTAGTTGGTTTGAAAAGCGAACAAAAACAGTCGCAAATGAGTGAATTCACGTCACAAAAAAAGGGAAGTTTTTAATTTTACGAGAAAACTCGGACTTTTTTTAAAATAAAAAAATGAGATTTTCTTTGAAAAACTCTAAAATTTATAGAAATCGGTTGGAATCTAACTGAGTTACAACAGCGCGAATGATTGAATTCACGTCACAAAATTTGATTTTTTGTTAAATTTTATATGAAAAATGTGCTCTGAAAGCTGTTTTGACCCTCCAGATGGTCGGATTTTTACAAATCGAGCATAATTTGGTTGATTTTTTAAATAAGTTCATTACTTTCAAATAAAAATACAAAAAGATTGAAAAAAAATTTTTTTTTGTGAATCTTTAAATGAAGACAGTAGTAATTTTAACATATGATCCCTCAATATGTTGCTATTCAAGTGCCAATCAAAATAAGGAAAAAGTTAGGTACAGATACTGAAAATTTATGATTGTAAAATTCGGCACAATAAAATGACGTTTTTGAAAGTGCACATAAAATTTGAAGGCTCTAAAGAATGGTTCAGTATAACCACAGTATAACTTTATATTTCGTGACGTGAATTCAGTCAACTACCCTGTCTTTTTGAACTGAGTGAATTCACGTCACAACTTCAAATAAGCATAACTTCGTTCGTTATTGTTCAATCAAAATGTTAAGCACATCAAATTGTGGGTAGTTGTTTTCTTTACAACTCATTCGAAGACACCGATATTCTATTTCCACAGAGAGAACAGGAAATCAAAGATGTATGAAGTCCGGAATGGTTAATTCTAGCGTGAATTCACGTCACAAAAGTAATCGATCACAACAAAAACAACTTAAATTTTAAAATGACCAAATTATATTCATTTTGAAGGAAATTCAATTTGCGACCGTTTGCTACAATTTTTTCATTTTTAAGTAAATTGGTTGACTTATAGAACAATAACAATAACAACGTGATAACAATGCAGAAAAGTCAGGAAAAGCGATTTCACGACACGGTGGAATCTGTCTTTGAGTTTTGATGAATCCAAATCTGTGGAAATACATGAAACCAGCTAAAAGTGATGGAAAGTTCTAGAAAGTGATAAAATTATCGGAGAAAGCACTGTACAGAACTGATGGGTAGTGTTAACAGAAAAGTATGAGAACTCGCCTACCCTACAAAAACTTATGCTGATTGAATTATAAATGGAAAAAAAAACACTATTTTACAGTTTTTTTTGGAAATAAATTGATTTTAAAAAAATCTTTGTATTTTTCATGTAACAAAGAAAGTGTATTTATAATTTTTGGAACAGTCTTTAGGCATTGATTCCTTTTAAATCTAAACATGGAAACACTAGAATTAAATCCTTCTTCGAAACTCCAAAGAATTCTAGGAGATTAACTCGATTTAAGACGAATATTTGAGGAACAACATGACACGTGCCTCCCATAATCTAAAGAACTACACTGAACTGGATAGTCGGAAGGTGAAATTCTAAACATACTACATAGTTGCATTCTTTTTGGACACCGCCAACCAAAACATAACTAGCTTATACCGGTTCTTTCTAGTTTTTTTTTGTTTTTCGTTCAAACCTTTTGCGCCTTCCGTTCCGTTACATAAAACATCGAATCGATTCGTCGTCGGGAGATCAACTTACCGCCCACCGTCAAGAACGAAACCGAAAGTATCAGCAACGAAAACATCGCCATGCTGTTGAATGTCATCGTTGTTGGATTGTTGTTCCCTTTTCTCTGACCTTTTGTCCAGCAAAGGGTCTGTTGATTTTTTTTTTGTTGAAGCAAAGAAGGGTTTCCTAAATCACCTAAATTTTCTCAGGTTTGCCACCTTCGTTACAAAGTAGCACTTTGAATTTTCACTGAATCTTTCACGAACTAGTCGACACTTGTGAAAATGTGTCACTGCACGACGTCGATAGTACACCAACTAACGAACTGAACTGATTGAACCGTTTGTTGTTTTTACGTTCTCGGATGCCACGGTTCAAAAATAGGTATTCCTCCAACTGGGTTAAAAATTACGACGAACGTGTGTCTCGGTAGAAGAAGTCCCCCAAAATAAATAACCGATAGTGGTTAAACTCCACGCGCATCGACTAGCAACAAGCAACGGAAAACGAACTCAGACCAGACCACAACCATGCATTTCAACCGTTAGTGAAAGACTAACAGTCAGATACTTTCCATCTGATGATGATGATCAGATCAGTCTGATTGGCTTCTTGCTGCTGCAACCTGTTTGTTCTTTAACCTCTCTCGGTCTCGGGGCGGTAAAATCTAACCGAATAGGCATATTCCTACACCAACAACCTACTAATGTGTTTTCTTCTTCTAAATGGTCAGTGCTGTGTAGTGTCATTACGGTTGTTGATAGTCATCGAAAATCAACATCATCGCCATCGAGGAATAATGATGATCGGTGATCACTTTATATTGATGCAGTCAACTGAAACACGTGGTGAATTCTTTAAAAGGGGTTTTCACGTTCAGAGATGGTTAAATTACCTACTACATAATTTAGATATTTATCTCATAAATCCAATTTACCACATCATAAAGTAGACTCTCACATAGCCAACGCACTTATCACGGGGGTCTAGTAATTTTTTTTTTGAAGATTTGCGGGCAAATACATCAGGAAATTTTGAAAATATTCACCATATTCATTCTTTAAAACTTCCAATTTCCAATTTTCCAACTCTTCAAACTTTCAAACAAAATCCTCTGAAAATAAATAAAAACCCCGAACACTTTCCACAAGCTGGTCTGAAATGAGTCAGGATTCTATTAAAAGTTCTGGTCCTGAAATAATAAAGTGCGTTCTTAACTCGAAAATCATATCAAACTGAAATGTTAAAGGGATGTTGCAAGGCTTTTTGAAAGTTCATCAAGCACGTTGTGACAACTTTCGATGATCTCTATAAACAAATAATATCTATGCTTGAATCATTATTTAACATTAAGATGGAAACTTGATGTTAAAACGTAACAATGTTCAAGGAAACACATAAAAAAACATCTTTCTTTCATAATATATCTAAAGTTTTTTTTTTAAGCAAGCAGTGCACAAAGCTACATTTTTTCAATCAAAACATTAAGTTTTCAGTTTATTTTTCTCTAGAATCAAACTTAAATATGTCAAAAATAAAATTGAATTTAGGGAACTTACAATGTAATATTGAATGATTAAATTGTTACTATCTTCCCTCAACCGAAAACTGTATTTTGTCTTCGATAGGAATGGTCACAGAAAATACACCTTTAAAACAGTGTTTATGTTAATTTTCTGCAGTGTATTTTTTTTTAAATTTTTAACAATTCATTATATACATTTTTTATTGGTGATTTTAAAATTTTCTTCGTAATTTTAACCTTTTGACGAATTTTTTTTTATTAAAATCTTTATCATCAAAATTTTTGGAATTATTGGTATTTTTCCTTATAATTTCTAATCTAATTTTTGAAACTTATATCTTCAAAAACACTTGATCTTGACCCTCCGAATATTTTTTCCGTGAATAGTCCGTTGATTAGGAAAGAGATTCCTCTTTAATTTGGCAAATTTCAGAGATGCTGATTTTTTTTTATCTTGATTTCGTTTTAAAAAAGAAACAAGGAAGCTTCATAAATGCTGATAATACTACACGGTGTGTTTCGTAGAAGAACTTAAAAAAAAACAGTAACGCTAATTTTTGTATGGGCAGAAAGTAGCTCCAAAAATTAAAATATTTAAAATACAAATCATTTTTTTGAAAATTTTCTACTTAAATTCTTCAAAAAATAAATTTATATTTAGTGTTTTAAAATTTCAGAGGTGCTAATTTTCAAAGTTTTAATTTTCAATACTTTTAAATTGAACTGGTAACTAAACAATGTCATTAAAAACTTCGAAAATTTTTTAAATTTTTTTCAAACTAGTTACAGAGCTGTTTAAACCTGAAAAATACCTAAAAAGTATATTCGAATCCTAAAATTTAAATTTGGCTGGCAAATCCCGTCAGCAGTCTGAGAAGGTCAAATTATCTGAAATTATTAGGATTATCTGAAATAATATAATCCATTTGAATCCATTATCTTTAGATTTTTTTTATTGTGGCAACACTGGAGGGAATTTTATTTTAAAAAAAGCTCAATGATTAAGAAAATCCGTAAACACTAGGAACCGCTATAACTTTTTTATGATAACGCTTATCGTCATGCGATCTGGAGTAGAAACGTTTGCCTTAATTTAAGCTTAAAAAAACATAATAAGAAAAAAAATATTTAAAATTAAACGATACGTTATAAACAATTTATGAAGAGAAATCGGTTTTTAAACTTCTCCTGAATTAAATGTCTCAAAATTCTATTCGCACTTCAGACTCAATGCAAACCGCTGCAGCAGTTCAATCTAGCTTAAATTTTCCTTGTTACTGTCTTTTGATGCTTTATCATTATTAGCCTGGAGTTCCCTTTAACTTTTTTATTTTTATTATTTTCTAGCCGAATTTTTGTAACCCTGCTGTACTCTGTGATTCTTCCATTTTATTCAAAGGGCTAGCATTACTGTTGAGGTAAAATAATCTTAGCTTCTACGATTTACAACCCACTAAATTATTTAAGCAACCTCTTGAATTCTTTGTTTAAAATTGAATTTTATAGTTTTTTGGAAATAACTTTATTAAATGGATAAATCTAGTCTAAAACTGTGATAAATTTGAAATCTTTCCAAAAAAAAAAAAACACAACAATCTTTTGTCGATCTTAAATTTACAAAAATTAACAGTAGGGGAGAGTGGGTATACTTGATCCCCTTTTCTTATTTTCACCATATCTTTTTGGAAAAATTTAGCAACTCGCCGTCTTTGACATTTTCTGACAGCTTGTAACTTCAAGTGTCTATGCTCCAAAAATTAGAACGATACTTGAACCCGTTGATGAACTAGAAGCATTTTCGTGGGAGTAAAAAAATTGCAATTTTTCTGAAGTTAGGGGAGACTTGATCCCCTACTGAAGGAGACTTGATCTTTTATTCAGGAAACTCTAAACCTTGTATAAAAATCAAACAAAACCCCAAGATAGAATGTTAATTGACTATTTTGGTCATGTTTGTTCTCATTTCACAATTTAAAGCAGACATAAGAAGAAAATTCTATAACTTTGTCTCAACGCTAATAACATTGCATAATTAAGAGAAAATTAATTATTTTTGCTATTTTCTTCAGACAATTGTTTGATAAATATTAATTTTTGGATAAATATTAGTAATTTCGTAATCAGCAATCATAACGATCAAATTAGAAGAAGAATATGCCGTTTGGAAAGGGGATCAATTGTACCCAACTCTAGGGGATCAATTGTACCCATAATCAACATTTTAGAAAACTTTTTCTGTACAAAGTTGAGAGTTTTCCATCGCTTTGAAAATATGGCATTATGAAGTTCATTTTACGCTCGAACGATTGATACATTGGAACAAATATTTTTTTCATAATTTTCGCATGTAAGGAACATTTTGAATTGATGAAAAAAGATCTTCAAGTTACATTTTGTGAAATTTTTCAAACAAAGTTCAATTACTCAAACAATTATTTTGTTAAAAATTTTTAAACTACAAGCATTGTTGTTTTGCTCATTTTGACACATTTTTCTATAACATTTGATCTTTGTAAGACATTCCAGTTTCGAGATATAGCTGAGGAATCAAGTATCCCCAGGGATCAAGTATCCTCATTCTCCCCTATAAAGACAATATAGTTTTTACTGCTCTTACGTTTACAGCCGTAACCGAATGTTAGTCAATGTAAATGTAGTGGTGAGTAGAATATTATCTGTGTGCCAGAATGGGTTAGAATGCATGTGTGCGTGTCAGAGTATGAATATTTTCGTTTTGCGCCTGGAAATAAGTATAAAGACACTGTTTGCTTCTGTTCAATTTCGCTCGCGGAGGATATTTTTTACGCTGAAAGTGAAAAGTTTTGCTCAATACGAAGTGAATTGATGGCGACAAAGAAAGAAAACATCATTGGTGAAGGTTTTCACATTTTATTTGATATTTACAGGAAAATGCCAAAAAATTGCCCTTTGAGCGATTATGAGAAGGGAAGAGTAGATACTTTTCGAAAACAACGGCTAACCTTGCGTGAAATTGGCATCGATTGGTAGGAGTAAGGTCGGTAGGTAGGAGTAAGATAGTCGAAGACTTTGTCTATCTCGGCTCACTGGTGACCGCAGACAATGACACCAGCCGTGAGATCCGGAGGCGAATTATCAGTGGAAGTCGTGCCTACTATGGACTCCACAAGCAACTGCGGTCGAGAAGACTTAGCCCTCGCACGAAGTGTAACCTGTATACGACGCTTATTAGACCGGTTGTTCTCTACGGGCACGAGACATGGATATTGCTCGAGGAGGACCTGCGTACACTCGGAGTATTCGAGCGACGAGTGTTAAGAACCATCTTTGGCGGCGTACAGGAGAACGGAATGTGGAGGCGAAGGATGAACCACGAGCTCGCGCGACTCTACGGCGAACCCAGTATCCAGAAAGTGGTGAAGGCTGGCCGGATACGCTGGGCGGGACATGTTGCGAGAATGCCGGATGACTGTCCTGCAAAACAGGTGTTCGCCACGAATCCGGTAGGAACAAGACGAGCAGGGGCGCAACGGGCGAGGTGGTTAGACCAAGTGGAGCGTGATCTGGCGAACGTGGGGTGCCCGAGAAATTGGAGAACGGTTGCCATGGACCGATTGAATTTTAGGAATTATGTTCGTCAAGTTATGTCGTAAGACGGAATACTATGTAAATAAAATAAATGGTAGGAGTAAGGATGTGGAGCATAATTATCTGCGGCTAGGCGAAAAATATGCTACAAGGAAGCGATGTGGACGTCCATCTTCCCTGACGCCGAGGTGTAAGAGGGAAAAAAACGACTGGCGGTCCACCAAAAGCTGTCTTCTGAGGAAATCAAAGCGGAGATGAAGCTGACAGTATCTGGGCGTCGGATTCGGCAGGTTCTCAAAGACGATCCTAATGTTTAGTTCACCAAAACAACCCCTGTACCAAGACTTCTTTCTCGTCACAAAAAAGCCCGTTTTGCTTTTGCCGAAAAGTACCAATTTTGGGACCAAGAGTGTGTCATCAGAAGATTAGATCTTCTCGCATGAGCATGAGACAAAAAATAAGATCGACTCACCTGGGGTTTCACCCTACCATTGGTTCCGAATCGACCGGGTTCGCGTCCAGCTTCTCTAACGATTTTCCACCCGTTTTCATCCAGGCCCAGGTACAGGAATCAAAGTTTATCAAATAAGAAGATGAGTGTTTAGTTTTCATAAGAAATTTAAAAATTGTTATTCATTTAAAAAGTTTTATTTAAACCTAACCTAACTACTTAAAATCTATTTAAAATGTCAATTGTTAAAAAAAAATAATTTAGATCTTAATACTATGTGTGTGTGTGTATTTGTGTAATTTTGTGTCTTAAACTATAGTGTATCCCTCGACGTCAGCAAATTTACAAAGCATGCATGCATGCAAACCAAGCCCAAATCCATTTTTGTGCGGATTGGCTTTCGGCTCCATTGTGTCAAAATTGCCACTCCGAATACATTTATGCAGAAAAATCAAGCTCCGGAACAAATAGGTCTGCAGGAAAGACCAAGAGGCAAAATTAGGATATTTGTCCTTTATTTTCCAGGAGGTTTCATCTTACCGATCCCGTGTCCACGTTTTTCAGATTAGCCCATCATTGTGGGGTCCATCGAACAGAAAACGAATACCATGTGCAAAAATTCTTTGTTCGTTCGGGCGAACTGGTATTCACGTATGATGACCCTGTGCAAAAACGTGGACTTAACATGTATGTCACCTATATAAAAATTCGTTGAATTTTACCTCAGTGATTCTATCACACCCTTCACGTCGCAATCCCGAAAAATTTAACAATCAGCCTAAATGCTGCGTTGTCGGTCAGGCACTGTTAACGTGTTAACGTTATCACCGGAAGTGATTATCACTTTGTATTGTAACATTCCGAATTTTTCTACCAACGTTCGATTAAAATCACGCCTGCCTGCTTTGCGGTTAACCGACAACTGGTACTGAGATCAGTTTCGGGATTTGTTTCAACACTCTACCCGTAGCTCATTCTATCGAGTTCGATCAGCGATTAGAGATACTCCGACACCTGATTACTCCAGAGTATACTACCCTCTTGAGTGTCCGATAATTGGTAGTGATGAGAGACGTACCTATGTGGTGTAGACAGATATACTATCTGCTCACACCACTTGGTGAAGGTCATTATGGGCATTGTGGACTATTTCTGATGAGTTCCTCAGTTAGATATTTAAGTTTTTGAGTGGCTATTAGATTGCATGTTTCGAAGATGTGTGATGTGTAATGTGTAATGGGATGTGTGTGTGCTGAGAGTTGTGTAGATACAAGCTTTTTTTATTTAACTTTCATGCCCTTCTCTGGCTGGAGGGATATAATATCCATATCCAAAGCATCGAATTTACTGCCCTAGTCGATCGGTGACAGGGTTACAAGTGGTCAAACGTGATTTTTAGTGACGAGAAGAAGTTCAACCTAGATGGGCCAGATGGTTTTAGCAGCCGCTGGTACGACAAGAGGCAGAAGAGGCCAACGAGAGAGAAACGAAACTTTGGTGGAGGATCTGTCATGATCTGGGCCGGCATAAGCATGGCTGGAAAGTCACCTGTTTGATTCATCTCTACCCGGATGGACTCACAGATGTATTGCCAGCTATTAGAACAAGTTCTAACATGGTTTTCCAGCAAAACAATGCTGCCTGCCATGCGTCCAGAGCTACGAAAGAGTTCTTGGAACTTCATAACATCCCTCTTTTGGAGTGGCCAGCCTGCAGCCCGGATCTAAATCCGATCGAAAACGTTTGGGGGCTTCTCTCCCGTAACATTTTCAAACATGGCCGAAGTTATGAAACGGCTGGACAAATTAAAATGGCGAATCAGGACGAATGGTCTAATCTGGATCCGAACGTTTTGAAAAGCTTCATAACTTCTATGCCACGACGATTGCAAGAAGTCATTGCCAAGAAAGGCGATGCTACACATTATTAAAGTCCTTTGTTTTTGAAAATCAGATCAATAAAAACGTGTTTTTCTAATAAAATAGCCTTTGTCTTTATACTTATTTCCAACCCGAAAATCCGTTTTTAGAGCATATTTATTTTAAGATGCATTTCTTCTATGAATCTACCATGGACAAGTGTTGAATTGAATAATCACAGGAAAGTACAGAATTCCCTACATAAAGTTTGTCTTTATACTTATTTCCAGCAGTGTATTTTTCTTAATAATCTAATTTGTTTGCATATCTTCGAAAAAAAAAAATGTTCTAGATCCCCGATATTTTTTTACATGAATAGTGCGTTGAATATGGAAGATGCTTTCTTAGCATCTCAAAAGCCACATGCCAAATTTCAGTAGGAGAGGAGCGGGCTATATGCGCCTATTAAGTAGAATACCGATTTAATCAAATATTACATCGAATGTGTACAAAAACTATATACACATGAGTAGACATCTGTGTTCTATACATCGGAGTAATTTTTTTACTTGACATCTCTTTCCATTTTTAAGAAATTGATTTTATTACAACTGTTGTCAAAATTGCCGAACCTCAATACGTGTAGGTTAAACGCGCCTATTTATGTTTTAGGTGAAATTTCTGTATTTTTGGCAATACTTCCGTATAATTTCATTGGAAATGCTTGAAACTGATAACTTTCATACGACAAAGGTGAAGTTTTATAAAAATCTATGTCTTTTATAACTTTATGGAACAATCAAAATTTAGAGTTGCCATCATATGGAGGAATTTCATTCCTAAGATAAATTTTATCAAATCTGTTTTGAGATCTTCGATTTGCTCTTAAGATATTAAAAAGAGCTTAGATTTGAAGTTTCAATGATGAAAATCAAATATTTATTCTATTTAACCCGTTATTTTAGGGTAGCGGCATTTTACAAACATGATGGGGGCATACAAAAACACTCTCTTATTCCACTAGCCCATCATTATGAAACCATCATAAAAGCTTAAATTGGCTTTACTTCTAAGGTTGATTTGAATAAGAAACAAAAACCACCCAACTTTTTGTTTTGAGCTTCTTTACGAATAATTTTTAAAAGTCAAAATATTACATAAAAAAGGAACAAAACCTTGTATGAATTTATAAATTTTTTTGAGTTGGTTTATTCATAAAATTCTTTCTTGCCTTATGTTCAAAGCGTATCATCCTCAAAATGCTTTGATTAGATATGTTGTCTAATTAGCCATTTCGTCAAACGGCCGCAGGGTCATTTAACCAGATAGGCCCATTTAGGAAACCGTTCCCCTAAGATCTGACCACAGGAAGGGGTTACTTCAGTGTCAAGTGTGAATGGGATTTTAAGGTATTTTACTCAGAAGAAGCAAAAAATACTAGTTTTTTCATTAATGACTTTTTTCTTCACTGGTTGGCTAGACGTACTTATACCACTACAGTGGAATCTAATATATTTACAGTTGAATCAATTATACTAATACAGTTGAATCTATTATATTTATAGTTGAATGCCTAAAATCAATTATACAATTGTAGTTGAATCTATCATATTTACAGTTGTATAAACTATTTAGACACGAATGCCACAAGGAGGTAAAGTGTCATAAATAAACAAAAAAATCAACTACGCGTTGATGATTGGTACAACCAGCTAAAAGAATTAGAACAACTGTGGTCTTTTTACTATGTGTTGAATTAAAACATTCTGATATATTTAGTGTTATTTATGTGAATCAAAGTAATCGAAAGATTACCTTTAATTAAAACACGGTATAAGAAAAACTCAGATACCGGTGTTTCGAGAGCAACTTACTACTTTTGCTACCTGTAAGTAGCTTACCTAACTCGGATAATTTAAGGATGGGAAACGATACGCATTTATCAATCGTAATACCGGTATCTGAATTTTTCTTTTACCGTGAAATAAAGGAAATCTTTCAATTGCTTTGATTCAGTAGATTTATTCAATCAAGTAAGCTCACAACACATATTAGAGCATAATTTTCGAAGGTGTCGAAAATAAATGTAAGTACACGGAAAAAAATTGCATGGGTTTTTCAAATACAGAGTCATGATAATTTTACTATATCCATCATTTAGTATTTTCGACCATGATTTAGTATTTTCCACCAAAAATCTGGGCGATAATACTACGACATAGTATTTTTACTATGCGAACTTTGACAGCTCATAGTAATTACCTCGTGTCTAAATTACCATGCGCATGATGTTTTGACATTACACAATTCGTGTTCCTAAAATTACTATGCCCATGGTAACATTGAAACATCGTCATTTGTGTTGTCGAAAATACTATGCTCATTATAAATTCATAGTAATTTTACCAATGTGCTTAGTATATGTTAAATTCCTTGAAAAAAAATAATGTGCTTAGTTTGAGTGATTTTTTTTTTTTTGGTCAGCCGGTCGCGATTTCGGAACGCGGACAAAAATGTGGCGCGGTTACGTCGACGAGGTGAATGCTGTTTCAACTAACCAGGTGCCGGCCCACTGGGAGTGAAAAATAAATCAGCACTTTTGTCGAGTCGGAAAACGCAGTCTCTCAGGTAAGTAAAAGTGTTTTTTTTTGTTACTTTTAAACATATTCACTCCGAACCGTTTTTCCGATCTTTCTTTGGATTTAATTTAAGCTGGTCCATCCGATGCATCCTGAATCCCCCGGTTTAGGGGATCTCCCTGCGTTATCCTTGCGCCCACTTTCTGGATAGTTGGCCTCAAGATGACTATGCCAATACATCCAAATCTATTCCAGCGTAAGTAGAACAATTACCTAATTTGATCTGCTCATTAATTGATTTTTCGTTTATTATTTTTTTCAGAACATAACAGTGAATCATCAAAGTTCAAGTAGACTATTGTATCGTGCTTTAAATATAGAGTTAAGTGTTGTGATAGTGGTTATGGAAAAATAAAAATTCGTTTCAAAATAAATTATTTCTAGATCTCAAAAAATCACAAAGAGCGTTAATTTTAAAGTACTTCAATATAGTTATACCATGGTGCATGGTAATTTTGTTGTCAAATCAAGCAACATGTACTTATTTATATCATAACATATCATATCAATTTTACTATGCACAATGAAAAACAAACCCATGCTTTCATTGACAATTTTACCATGAACGTAGTCGAAATTACTATGCGCAGCCAAAATTAACACGAAGTAAAATTACTATGTGCATGGTAATATCAAGAACGAAACATTATTGACTCAAAAATATGGTTGCGTGTTGTTCATTTAAACCACGGATCTAGTAATTTTACTATGCTTTTTTTTGTGTGTACAGGCCATTTACGTTTTGACTACACGCTCGAAAACTTCGAACGGTTTTTCATCAACATGTTTCTAACATTTTTTTTAATGGCCTGGGTTCGACCAGACCGAACTGAACGCCAAGTTGAAAAAAATTAAGTTATCTATTGTAACGGATGCAAATCATGTTAAACTACCTACCCTATGAAAATCAGGGCATTTTTCAAATTTTTAAAAAAATTATTGAAAAAAATCAATGTTGCAGGCAGTGGAAATAGCCAAAATGCGTTGCGCCAAAGTGAACTGAGAACCAACTCGAAGGGAAAGATAAAAAGCACGTTTTGGTCAAGAAAGTGGTTTTTATTCTGAACTATCTTCAGTCCATTCGGTTTTTCGGTTCGATACTGTGCTTCAACGCATTTAGAACTTAAGTATAGTATACTTAATGATGAATGACGCACTCGTGGCTTAAAACTTCCTGTTGCAGAATTTTAGCATTTGAATAAAATTTCGCTCAGCCAGACCGAACTGAATCCCTTGAATCTAATTCTCCAAACTATCTATTAGAAATGGAGGATTTTTGATTTTTAATGATAAAAGAAGTTTACTTTCATTGCGTACTATCGTTTAGAACATAACCGGTAAGCTAAAATCTTATATATTTCTCAATCAGTATTAGTAGGCTCCTACGTTTAGAATAAATTACCAAGTCAAATAATATGCATGGCGTTTTTTTCATCATTTAAGTTCGACCAGAGGGAACTGTGTGTAAACATATAGTTATTAAAATCCGAATTTCTACTAAATGTGATATCAGAAATCAACCAGTATAGCCACAATGTCTTGATAAGAGTCTAAATTTGTTGGAATAATGGAAAAATAAGAAAAATAAGGAAATGGTACTAATTGGTAAGGCTGAGAACTTTGAACTCAATTATCTCGAAATCAAGTTTATGGCGTTCAGTAAGTTCTGGTCGAACCCAGGCCAAATATTCCATTGTTATTGATATTGAACGACATTTTTCAGATTTTTTTTTATTTTGAGTCTTTTTTTGTAATTTTTTATCACGTTTCAAACGCTTTAAGAAAAATTTTTATTATATTTAAATTGTTTGTCATTTTTATCATAATTGAAATTTCTGTCATTTAACATATTTTTAAGAATTTTTTTTTCGTTTCTAGTCTCTGTTTGTATTCGTTTTTGAGTTTTATGAAATTTGTATGCTTTTCTTCGCAATGTAGGTCCTGTAAAAGAGGAAAATATAAGGTGTTATCAAAAAAAACCGTTCGATTTCAGAACAGGTGCCAAATTCGGACGTTGCCAAAATCGAATGTTGAGAAAATTTCCTCGAGATTTTTGCCTCGATTTCCAGCAAAAAAAATTGCTGAAAACGTTCAGCAATCCAAATTTTTGCTAGAAACCAGCAATCGGTTTTCTGATTGTTGAATTTTCCAGCATTCGGTCTAGTTTGCTGGAAAATCAGCAATCGAGTTGTCAAATTTGAGTCTGTTTTTTTCGTACGCTGAAGCCAGGTGAGACTTTATTTCACGAGTTTTGGTTAAGTTAATACGATAATTTTTATTTTCTTCTATATTCGAGCAACCAGACATCAAGTCAAGGGTGAGATTTAATTGGATAGGATATGAAATATCTATGATAGATATCAATCAAAACTCTATTTGAGGTGGCGGATGATTAACACTTTGGCACAAAACTGCCACCCAGAGCCGATGTTGGTATAACTCAATGCAAAAATATTTAGAATATCGAATGGATTCGAAATTATCGGACAAAGATAATAATAAAACTAGACAATAAAAAAACGAAGAAAAATGATCAAAACAACTACGAATAATTAATTATTCTTAAATGACATGGAATGGAATTTTTATAGTATAAATGCATAATTTGACAAAATTATTATATTGAAGAAATATGAAAAAACCGTTAGAAATTGAAAAAGTTTCAAAATCCTAAAAAGTAAAAATTTACAAAAACGAATTGTGAAAACAAAGAGCAATCCATTTGAGAATTGAAAAATGAAGACTTAACAGGGAAAAAGAAATTGAAAGCATGAAGAATGATTAAAAATTAAAAAACTAAATAATTATTTTATCTAAATGTTAGTATTTCAAAATTTAAAAAAATTATAAAATTCGAAAAAATCAGACAAGTGAAAGACAGTTGCTAGTTTTTTGTTAATAAACTAAGAATTGAAAGTATTTTGAAATAATAGAAAAAAGCCTTGGATTATCTTAAGTTTGAAAGAGTTTATTTAAAATATATCCATTTAAATACATAAAAACTTCAAATAATAAAAATTCAGGAAAACTGTTGAAATTTAAAAAAATCACAAAATTATGTAATAAAAAATTACATACAAATATTCCGCAGCGCAAATATATTCCCATATTAATATGAACCATGACAAAAATAGGTAATTAACTCATTTTCACACCTTATAATTGACACGTTCCGATAAGCCGACATTAAACGGTCATTGTCATCAACATGCTCATCATCATCATCAGCAAAATAACAAATCACCCAAACTGACCGAGAACCAGAGCAAAGCGGTTCCGAGTCGAGTTGAAATGACGACAACAACGACGGAACAAAAAAAAAACCATCATCATTTTCAACGTATCAAAAAACAACCAAAAGCACAACGGCATGTAAGATAATACCTCGGTCATGTTTGTGCAGGGCAACGATCAGAATAGTTTACATTATATGGATCGGATCAAAACAGAAACCGAAACGATTGGTACCAAACACGACATGCGATAAAAAATTCAAAAGAAAATCCAACACGACTGTTAACGAGAAAAAAGATGACACTGTAGCGTTTTTGTTGAATGTATTGTTATTTTCAATTTTAACTTTCACTACCGAATTATTTTTATACAATTAATTTGGCTTGGAATAAAATTTCTAATAATCTCAAATGAGATTTTTATTTCATCATTAAGTTTAGTGCCAGCTCTGGATCTTTCGGAGTGTTCACACCTAAGCGAATATGTTAGGTCGGGTGATGATGTTTCCGTTCAGTGAGTTTTTCAAGTTTGACATGCATCTCGGGTAGGATGACATTGGTCTAATTTTAGTTTTTCCTCAGCCGTGAGTGAACCGCAGTGCACGTCATATCTTCTTCGAATATGTATTTACAAGCAGAAGCGATTGGCACATTTGGATTGTCACTCACAAGCATAGGACGGAGGTGGGGCGCAACTATGTTTTTAGTTGAGCGTAGCCGGTGTAATGGTATAACTACTTAATTTGAGGGTACGATACTTTAACAATGAATTCAACTGCCTATGTGAAATTAAGTTATCAAGCATGTTGATCGGTCATCATTCATGGTAGACTACTTGCATATACATTAATAATTGTGCAATGTACATTTGTAAGTATGTATCCATAACATTTCTGAGTACAACTTTCATCATAAGTTCAACATAGGTAAATAAAACCGTTATTGAAGTGTTTTGGATATTGTAAATAATCTTTGATTTTTTATAGGTATAAGGTACACCGGGGTAAGTGTGGACGATGGCTATTAAAACAATACTGTGCATTATTTTCTCAAACTTTTAATGCAGAATGTTCAATTTACTTGTAATCTATCCAATAACTGTGAAAAAGAAACGATTCAGACAATAACGGATGTTTACAGCGACTTTTTTGGAATTTTCTATTTTCAACTACGATGTCGATTTGATGTGCATCTTTTTCAATTGCAAATTTCTCGTAAACTATCTGGCTCTCGATGAAAAACTCTTCATTGAAACTAGAGATGTACCGAATAGTGGTAATCGGCGAACGGCCGAATACCGAATATTGACCTTTTCAACTATTCGGCCAAACGAATATTCGGCCGAATATTCTGTTGAGTTTTCAATAGAAATACTTCTATTTCTTTTTCTATTTCTAATAGAAATCTTCTTTTTCTTCCATCTTAATGCCCCTCTCGTTTTTAAGTCGATTTTCCCCAACCAAATGTATCAGATCTTTTTTAAGTAGAGGTCTCTTTTATTTTCAAAATGTCACCATTTACTGAAAGGACATCAGAAGACTTGTCGCTTCTAGGACGTTTATCACAAAAGAGATTGGGTTCCAGAAATCTGGGATAAAACATGTCAAAACAGGTGCCAAGCTATTTGAAAATGGTTTTTCAATCGAATTCGATGAATGTTTTACTTTTACTAGATGTCATCAAAAAAGTTGCCAAAAAGGACGATGTTCTTTAACTTAAACATACAATACTTTCTACGGCACGTATCCATATTCCACTAGACCGGGTCTGAAAGATTTTTTTTAAGAAAAACAATCCTAAAAAAGGGAAAGTCTGAACAGAAACTAGGCATTATTCTCAAACAAACAAGAGGAAAAAGAAATAAAATAACATGAAATTTAAAGTTTTCATCGAACTACAACAGCAGTGTTCAAATCGTATCTAACGAATAAATTTACTTTTAAAATTGTTTTGTAACACAAAATGTAAAAATTTTCAAAGGAACATTTGATTTTTTTAAATTTGATTTAGCAAAAAATCAGGATAATCCCAGGTAAAATCAGGAAAGTTTAAAAAAATATGTGGAAATCCCGGTCAGACTTTACTTTTCTCGAATTATTTATTTGGTTTATGAGCAAGCCAGGATATATCAAGAAAGTTTTGGATAAACGATAATCAAAGCATTAAGCTATCTACAGTGAAAAATACACGGAAACATCTAAAATATTTTACTGAAACCAAAAGTTTTTGATTGTTATGAAGCTTTTCAAAATTAATTTTGGATATTTTATAAATTATCTAACAACAGTTGAAAAATTTTTCAAGTCTGTTCTTGAATAAATTTAAAAAAATAAATATTCGGCCTATTCGGCGTATTCGGCCGAATACTTAGCTCAACTATTCGGTGAGCCGAATATTCGGCTTAACGGTTTTTTCGCGATATTCGGCGCCGAATATTCGGCCGACCGAATATTCGGTACATCTCTAATTGAAACAATCATTACATTCCAAACAACCAGTTAGGAAAAGAAACGGCAGTTAAAAATGAAAAAAAAGAGTTTATTTACAAAAAAAACTAAAATTTTGTTTCCAACCCCTGCCTGGGGTAAGTGTGGACGGCTTTAAAAAGACTTGATGTTTACACTTTTTTCAAATTTTCTGTCCTTCATCCTTCATGAATTGTATTATTTAGCTATATTTAGCATTCGGTTCATGAAAAGTTGGGGTAAAGTACTTGTTTGTTCTGTGACGGTTCGAGCAATAAAATAACGTATTCAACCAAGAAAACACAATTTTTTTGAAAATTTCCTGAGAAATCAAAGCGAAAATCTACCGTCCACACTTACCCCATAAAGCGGGGTAAATGAAGACACCAGCAGTCCATTACAATTTACGTGATATTTTTTCTCGCTTTGCTTTTATCGAGCTCATCTCTTTAGTGTTTGTAAACAACATGTTCTGCATCACATTGAATGTGATTTTATGAAAATTGCTCCACTGCAGATTTTTTAATGATTTTTTAAAGTTGAAACATATGAAAAACCGTCCACACTTACCCCGGTGTACCTTACTTAAAGTATAGCTAATAATTCGTTTTGTTTGTATGTAGGATAATTTTTTCTTTCCAATTTTGTTAAAGGGTGCCCCCATATTGCATCACGGAAAAACCGCTGTAAAATAAAGCTAGTTGACCGATCACTTCCAAACTTTCAGACAAAAATCTTTGATTCATTAGTGACAATTTGATATATTTTCATCATTACCTTTCAGTAACATATCCGTACAATCCTAAACTTTTCCTATTTCCTGTCATAAGGTTTTATACAACATCTCCCTGCAGCTTTTTATAAAAGTTTTTTTTAATTTTTTTTTCTCATAATTATTCTCTTTGAATTAGAGTATCCATTTCCCATTTTAGCGTTCCCGGTAATCGGGAAATCTAACTATCCTTTTCCCGGGAATTTCCGGGATTTTGGGAAAAACTTCATACGAAACCTTATCTATAGAAGAATTTTAATTTTTGAGGTAGTAATATTGCAAAACATTTCAAACTTTTTGGATATCTTAAAAAATTCAATTTATAATTATAAAATCCAAGACCCAAAAACTAAGGACTTTAGCTTAGCATAGCTTAGCTTGGTTGACTACTCATATCCATCTTATGTTATATGTTTATACACAAACCAACAATCAGAAAAGGCTTCAGATAACATATGTTGATAGGCTTTGTTCAACTTACGCATTTCCAATTCCATGATCGCTGACGTGGCTAAGCAGAACAAGTTCTACTTCGCCAATGGTTGCTACTCCGTGATTGATCGAGGCCATCAATTTTGTGCAAGAACCAACAAAATACTGCTTGGGATTAGCATTTCATTCACAATGCACAAAACTCATGCTCTCCCTTGGAAAATGATCAATAACAGTGCCGGCCACGTCTTAGTAGTCAATGGGGAAAAGGAAGGAATGTTAGTATGATACTCTTGAGGTTCAACTAGCAACCTCTTGTTCCTACATACTACAAAAATAATTTTGAAATGTTCAGAACCAGAGATAAGTAAGTAACACCAACTATGGAAACCGTCTGTACGTCTGTACGAATCCATATTCAAGTATCCATGGATGGGGTTGTGTTAGTTAAAGAAAGGTAAAGATCAGGAAACATTTTGGTAAACGGCGCGATCATGTTTTTCCTACACCTCCTATGCTCCTGGACATTTCCTAAGGAAACTCCTATTTCTATGAGGCATTCGATAAAATTTAATAAAAAAATAAATTAAATTAATGAATGAAAATCAATTCTTTCCACATTTCATCCTAGACAAATTAGCTCGATTTCTTCCCTTACTGTGATCCCTGTCTAAGCAAATAATTTGCAAAATGGCTTTTATAGTTGAAGACGGAAAATAACGTGAATTAAAAATGTATTAATACGTTATACGCAGACACAAATTTTCCAAACTGTTACCTCTTTGAAAATTTTTCAAATCTTTGATCTCCTTTGCCTCAAGTTTTTTAGAAGCCTTGTATTTAGAGCTTATTGCCTAAAAGGCACAAAGTAAGGTTTTAGATTGTTGAATAAGTAATCATTTCATAAGTTGCATTGTATATCTAAACTTCAGTTCAATATTTGAAAGAAATTAAGAAAATTGCGAAAACCTATTTACTTTTCAAACAGTTTTATAAACTAATATTTTGGGTAATTACTGCTATTCTAGTAGTTTCATGTTCTAAAAGTAGTTGTTTTAAAATCCACAAAAGTTTGAGAAATGACGTGAAAAACTAGATTTTTTTCAAAGCTGATTGATAATTCGTTGTTTGTAATATTGGCAACCGTATACATTTCGTATTGAACAAGTCAACAGAGTTGAATTCATCGAAAGCTTTTGTAAACTAAGGAATTTTAAGGAAGCTTTATAAATTTTCACCTCATTCATTTTTGAACGCAATATAGCATGCAACATGACATAAGAACTATCAAGAGCAGACAATTCTCGCATCGTTTCAATTTTAAATTTAAAAAAATATATATTACGATGTGATGAAAATATTGAAAGGGTACCCCAGATAACCAGAAATCGTAAAGTAGTGTTCATTGTAGATTGTATAAGCATCCAGTTTAAATTGGGATTGTATAAACATCATGTTGTAGCTAAACCAAGTTATATTGTATCGTTTATGGTTTGAATAGTTCATTATAAACGATAACATTTTGTTAATCGTATAGAAAGATCAATAAAGTTGTTTTGAATTGCAGTAGAATTGTGTAAAGCTTAATATTTAATCCCACTGTACAGTTAAGCAATCTTTCATGCTTGCGATCTTTGATGACATATTAATTCCATGAAAGGTTGTACAGTAATTGTAAGAACATCGTATAATGGAATTTAAACGATCTGCAGATTGTCGAATTGTTTAACAGTACAGTAAATAGCTAGCTAAGATCGCACAGCACTGAATACAATTATTGATTGAAGGAATTGTCTATGAGATAGGTTAAAGTTGTATATCAAAAAACGGCATCTATAAATAGATTTGGAGTCCGAAATGATGCAGTCAGTGGTGTTTTATACGATCAACTGAATTTTAAACGGCACTCTCAACGGTACATGAACAAATTTGCTTGTTTGCATCAACATGAAATGGCGCCGAGGAAGTATCGAAGGACAGGGATCGGAACGTTGTGAGTTCGAGACTGAGGGAAAGTATAAATGAAATTGTATACATATGGTTCAATTTTTTTGCAGTAAACATTAAATTCTATTGTATTTATGTACACGGCGATTTATAGTAAAATCGTAATAAGAGAAAAATATAATTGCTTTGGGATACAGTAACAATAAATTGTATTAAATGGTGAAGAAAGTTGTACAAACTTCAGGCTACCTGCAAATGGAAATTGTAATTAAATTGTAAGACAGGCAATAGAAAGTTGTAAGTTGTACAATCCTAAGAATTTGTGCAAAGCAAAGTTGCTATCAAATTGTTGAAAACGCAATACAAAGTTTTATATTTTCAAGGTGAGCAAAGTTTGGTCCGCATATTGCCTCCACTTCGGTACGCACAGGCCCATATAGAATATTCTATACAACTTTTCCAGATTGTATATGGTTCAATTTGTACAGATTGTACAAAAGTGTGTATACCTCAGAAACAACTAAAATATACAGACCAAAATGTTCACAGGGACTTATCTGAAGCTTGGTTGGTTTCTCGAAATTTTTCCTGGGAATATAACTGCACTTTTGGTAACGGTTGGTGACGCTGTTTCAAGCTTTGATAATCTGGCATACTAGCGCCACTTCTTCGTCAAGTTTGAGAGGAATTTTTTCGAAACAACCTTTTACAGCTCGAGTCATCACCGGACCAGGTGTTCAAAAACTTTGATTTAAAAATCACTGATTTCTTCTTAACTCAACCATATACATCCTAAACTTGAAAACACACTAAATCACAAGAACTTCGCCCATCTTTTGATACTAGAATTGTCTGTTAAAAACAGGTACCACACTCACAATTTTAGAATTTTGATATCGATAAAAACCATGTAATCACTAAACAGCAGAGCTGCCAGTCTCCTCCTAAAGACCCATAAACTAAGTACTTTAACCAACAAACTTGATTGATTCTTGGTGCAAAAATTTTAAATAATTATGAAAAATTTATCACTATCGATAAAAGTTGGCTAGCTTGACTTTAGGTTATTCATCAAATCTTGTAAATTTTCAGAAAACTATCCTTTTGTTAAAAAAAACGTTTTAAGAACGAACATCGGAAAGCGTTAAGAATTCTGTTGGTTTGTTTGTTGAATTTTTTTAGTAGCGTACACAGCTCACTCTCTCCAGACTGCATTAATGGTTACTTTGGATTACTGCCAAATTCCCGCAGCTCGTATCTTCAGACCAGGAGATTTTAAAAGTATGGGTATTTATAAATTCTTCGAAAGGTTCGATGCCTGATTCGATCCCAACGTCGTTGGTCTCGAGAATAGCAGTATCACTTGCCACGGCCCTCTGCACGATTTTCAATCTTACGATCTCGGAAGGTACTTTTCCTGCTCTTTGGAAAATGGCATCTATTTCTCCAATTCATAAGTCTGGAAACGCTCATCATGTGGAGTACTACCAACCAATATCCATTCTTTGCTGCTTTTCCAAAGTATTAAAGTCATGATGTACGAAAGATTGTACGCTGCAGCTGTCTCGATAACTCACGGAGGTTCAGCACGACTTTGTCAAGAAATGATCACCGTTAACAAACTTAATGTGCTATGCCAGAATTAAGGTTGCCAAAATTTTTCAGCACGTAATCGGGCCGGACAAACCTGGCAATTTTATATAGAAACCTGGCAAAATTCAGGCATTTAATTTCAAAAGTTACGACCGTAAATCTGGCAGTATCCAGACAAATTTTTTCAAAACCCAGAAAAAACTAAACAAAAATGAAGGCTTCCAAAAAACCTTTCATGATTTTTTTTTATAAAACTTGCTCGAAAAATTTCGATTTGAAGGCGATTGTTGTTGCCAAATAAAATTAATAAATTCGAGCATTTTTTTTTTTCTTTATTAAGTGAACATAAACCGTATAAGTTCGAAAACTGTTGTCGGTCTCTAAGTTGTGTATTCAGTAGGAAGTGTGTGTGTGCAAGAGTGCTTAGGTCCTAGGTATATCTTAAAACTAAGCTTAGTGACTACTACTACTGCTCATTTAAAGGATATGAGGGAAAGGATATAAAGGATAGGAAATGAGGAAATGGGAATATGGGATAGGAAGAGGAGGGGAAGGGATTTCAGATAATTCCCACACCAGGTTGTGCGTAGCAAGGAAACCATTTCCTGTTTCCAAATCTCCCAAGAGTTCATATTATCGCAAGATTTACCGCGCTTGCATTCGCGTTGCTTCGGTGGATGACGAATTTCTTGGGAGGGCTAGGCGTTATAAGTTTGCATTGGTTTTTGGCGAAGCCTAGTAACGCTCCACCCCCCGACTAGTCATACCAGCTATGTACAGTATGGTTTCGTCAAGGTGGGCGGGTGCTACTACACCCAAAATTCAGCCTCTGTGCCAATGGCATGTAGTCAATTTCATAGCATCATTGGTACAAGAAGATAACGCGACCGGCACTGATTCGATTTGCGCCCACCGGCATTAATCTCCCAGCGCAACCGAATTGCGTATGTCTGAATGAAACAAAATAAAAACGTTTTCGCGTCCCTCCCCATCGCATCACAAAACGAAGAAGGATGGAAATAAATACCGGCCAACACCAGGCAGCCAGCGAACCGAGCACTGTGCGTGTGAATGTAGCAAAAGCAACAACAAAAACATCCTTCTAATTCAATCAACCGGCAAACACGGCTAAGCTGTGCGTGTGTATGTAGCAAAAGCAACAACAAAAACATTCCTTCAATTTACCGGCAAACAACACCGGCCAAGCTGCCCGGCTTTAGCAGCTGTGTATATGTAGCGTGTGTATGTAATAGCAGGCAGTAAGCAAAGCACAGTTCTCATTCAATGGGTTTCCCGTTCCTTCACTCCCGTTCCCTTTCCCGTTTCCATCTTAAGACAAAGGAATGCATTGAAAGGAGGCCAAACGCCGGGAAGCCGCCGTTGTACGTTTTTTGTGATTGATCGGTAACAGAAAGCCAATGACAAATATACCTCGCCCTGCATGAAGCTCGAATAGTACACTGGTTAGGATGTCGGACTGGCAAGGCAATACAATTGGTGATGTGAGTTCGATTCTCACTACAGCGCTGTGGTTTTAATTTTTATTTTCTTGTTTCTGGGATGAATTATCCAATAGGAAGGAAATCCCATAAAATGTTTTTCTTGTTTCGCTTGAATGTAGTGGTCATCATTTTGGTTGGGAGCCGAGTCCTTATGCCAGTTACGGTTTTTCAAACATACCGTCTTCGGCACAGTGCACATTTCAGAGCATTATCGGCACAGAGATTTGCTAAAAAGGCATTGGATTTTTGCAACCTCTTCTATGGGTGTAGGCTGAGTTTCATTAAAAAGATATCTTTTAAGGGTGGACTTGAAAAGCGTAATGTATTAAAAAGATTTAAGCCTTTGTTCAGAAAACTATTAGAAACCATTGTTGTTCTTCTTCTATTTATGTAAAAATTCGAGTTCACATTGCCTCTAGTGTTATATGAATAGATTTCCGAAATAAAAGTGGGGGTAAAGTTTGTTTTTATTAAGTTGTTTAAGATCCTATAGATCAATACACAATTTTCAAACTTATTCAAAGTATGTAGAGAAAGCACATTTGCAGAGTAAAGTTGATCAGTGGGAAACAAAATTGGCAGACTTTTAACAATTTTCAAAGCTCTTTTTTGTAGTGTTAAAAGAGGTTTTAGATGTACAGAAGCAGCACATCCCCATATACTGTTCATGTAAGCAAAGTGCGGGTGTATGTAAGCGTAATAAACTTTCCAAGCAATTTTTTCGGAAACAAAACGTCGTACTTTTTTCAATGCAAAAATATATGAGGTGACTTTGGAGCTTACTCGGAGTATATGTTCATTCCATCGCAAATTTTCATCAATTAGGAGTCCAAGGTATTTAACTTTAGAGACCTGCTCAATTTCTATACCGTTCACAAAAATCGGAACTTTTTCTGATTGTCTTTGCAAGTTAAAAATGATAAAATTTGTTTTTTTGGAGGTTCAATGCCATATGATTTTGATTGAAAAATGTTATAAGAATATTTGTGTCATGCGTAATATGTTCTTTAAGCATGTCGAGGTTTTCCACTATGTATAATAGAGTTGCATCATCTGCAAAAAGCTGCAATTTACCTTTCAGAGAAAGAGTGAAAATATCATTTATATACATGATGAACAACAAAGGCCCCAAGATGGAACCTTGAGGTATACCACATTTGATAGATAAAGTTTGACTATCGCTGGAGTTAATTCTCACAATTTGTTGTCTGTTAGATAGATAAGAATCCATAAGCTGCCTGGCATTTTCGGAGAAACCGAATGATTTCAATTTTTTAACTAAGATCTTGTGATGAACACAATCAAAAGCTTTGCGAATATCTATAAAAACACATGCAACAGTTTTTCTCTCATCCAAGCTTTCTGCAATTGTACTTATAAGATTAGCACAAGCACTTAGTGTGTTTGATTTGGGGACGAAACCAAATTGATTGGCATGTATTAATTCATGTTGCGTACAGTGCTGTTCTATTTGGTCAAATCACAATCTTTCAAAGGGTTTAGAGAGAGCATTCAGAACGGAAATCGGCCTATAATTAGTTTTATTTGTTTTATCGCCACTTTTAAAGACAGGAATAACTTTTGCACATTTAAGAACATCTGGAAACGAGTTCGAATTTATGCTTTCATTAACAAGATCCGTGTATTTATGAATATACTTGTTTTTGTATTTTTTCAAGAACTTAGTTGATATACCATCAATTCCAGTTGCACTTTTATTATTAAGACTGTCAATTTTGTCGGACAAATAGTCTTCTGAAGCGGCAGTGAAAGAGAACTCAAAATCAGGAACTTCGAAATCAGTTTCGGGCTCCAACCAATTAGTGATAATTGATCCACTTACGTTGATAAAAAAATTGTTAAAAATTTCAGCGATTGTCATTTCGTCACTCGATATGACACCATTTATATTTAAAGCAAAAGAGGAATCATAAGATGATTGCTTGTTGAAAACAATTTCATTGATATTATTCCACAAATTCTTAGGATTATGCAAGCTGTTAGTAATCAAATTGTCGAAATACTGCTTTTTCATCAGTTTCGATTTATTTCTAATCTCATTTCTAACTTTTTTGTATTCCGAGTCATACTTAGTATCCTGTCTTGATGCGTGGTACAATTTTCTTTTTTTAGTTATAAGATTTAGTATTTCCGAGGTAATGTAAGGTTTTCTTATTTTGTGTGTTTTTCGAATTGGTAAAACTGTTGTGTTTCGCAGAACGACTTCTTTGTAGTGGGCTACAAATTGATCAAAGTTTGTAACATGATTGACACTAAGACTACTGTCATGAATCTGATCATATTGTAAAACTGTTTTTGGAACTTGTTTAGAAGATGTTTTCGGGTTAGTTTTCACTGATAATACGATAGTTCTGTGATCAGATAAATCTGAATCACTATCTAACAGCGTGAAATTAAAAGTCTGTTCATTCAGATCGGTTATCACATGGTCAATTAGAGTCGCTATGCTATTAGAGAGCCTAGTGGCATAATCAGCATTAATGCGATTCAAAATAACATAACCATTTCCTTCAACAGTACTCCGATATGTTACCGTGAGACTGTCTTTCTTATTCAGGAGGTTTATATTAAAATCTCCGAAAACTATAGTTTTTGGATAATTTGATAAAAGGGTTTCAAAACTAGCTAAGAATGGTAGGTAATTTCTTCCTGGATTGTAGACGGCAAAAATATTAAAAGAGTACTCTGGTAAAGCTACAATCAGAAAGTCCGATTCATCCATGTGCGCAATGTTGAGTACATGAGAGGACAAATTTTCATTGATAAAGATTGAAACACCACCACCTCGAGTTCCAGGTCTGGTGCAATGGTATGAATTATAGCCTGTTATATCAAAGAGCTCATTCTGGTATAACCATGTCTCAACAAAGACAATTATATCGATCTTTTTATGTAAAGAAACCAAAAAACATTCGAAGTTGTCCAGTTTGTGTCTACAGCTTCGAATGTTCATTTATATGATATTAAGAGCATCTGGTACGATATTACTCACGCTATTTCCGTATGTTACGATTCCGTTGGCTATTTTTTCTGGATCAACCATAATTATTGCGTTCTAGTTGTGATGGAAAAGAGTTAAAAATGAAATTTGTTATGTAACATACGGCAGCAGTAGCAACAGCAGCAAGAGCGACAGCAGCAACAGCAGCAACAACAACACCAACAGCATTGGTGTCTGCAAGAATAGTAGCGTTTAGGTTTGGGGAAACAGGGTTGGGGAGGAAGGGGAAAGAGGGTATTTTTGGAGATTTTGTTTTGGGTTTTCTGTTTGTTGAGTAGTAGTCGGTGGTGCGAGTAATGAGTATGTGAGAAGTGAGAATAAGTGTTTCACAATAAGTTCGACTATTGCAGCGAGTAAGGTATATCACCCAATGCCTGGATCTCAATTGGTGTCGTTTCATTGCGGCTTTTAAGAAAAAAACTTCCTCTTCTATACCAGGAATAATAAGCGGTGGAAAACTTCCTCAGTCTACGATGAATTTCCTGATATGTAGCAGTCCAACGGTGATTAACAAAAATCCTCCGGCGGTGATTGTCACAAGCCCGCTCGTTGATCATCTTCGTTCTCCGTGCGGCAGCGATGAAAGTTTCCTTCTTCGTTGTATCGTTGAAGCGGACCAATATGGGAGCAATTCCATTAGTGTTTTTACCTCTCATCCGAGTGCAAAGTGAGATATTTGCAACATCAAGCGGCAGATGATACTTTTCAGCAAGCTCCTCGATCAAAGTTACAGTGTTCTCTTGTCCACTAGAATTTTCGATATTCGAGATGATGATATCGCGATCTATGTTCATTTGCTCGAGTCGATTGAACTTGCGCGAGACGGCAGAAAAACGATCTTCCAAATTGGAACTTGTTTTGAGAAGTTCATTCACGTTGACAGTGTTCTTCTCAAGATTTTCATGTTTGCTTTTTGTGTGATTCTTCAAATTAGATATTTGATTTGCGAAAACGGTTTGGAACTCTTTAAGCTGGATCAGGTCTTGGTGAAGCTCTTTCATTGCATTTTGGATGGACATCGTAAAATCGGTTACGACTACCATGGATTCCTTGACAACTTCCAACACAATTTTTCGGATCCCATCAGCCTGTAGTACCGGAACGGTTTCAGCATTTCCTTTGCGATGTTTTTTCGAGAACGGTTGTGTTGGTAAAGCCATTGGATGATAGCGATCAATAACGTAGGCGATCACAGAAAAGATGTAGAAACAAGCCGGAGCTTGATTTACTCCGATATTTTCGCGTTTTCCAAAAGAATTTACACCAACTAACTGGTCCTTAAGCAGCACTTTTAGGTGGACTAGTGTCTTGACAAGAAATTAAAAATTCTTTTAGAGTTTTGATATCACTTTTCTTGATAATTGATGCAGCAATTTTATAAACCGATGATTTCGCACACACACAATCTCAGGTGTGTTTTTTAATGAAATCCGTGCATCCGGGCCGGGCCGGACCGAACTGTTCCCAATCTATGAAAAATGAGATAGCTGAACTTAAGAATGATCAAACAGAAAATCGACAGTACATTGAAGAATTGAACTTCGAAGTTAATATGATCAAACAATCTTCAATGGAGGGTCACCTGCTCATTTCGAATGTGGTGCAGCTAATAAACGAGGATCTTGTTCATCTGTTAAACAACATATTAAGTAGCCTGGGAATATCCTGCAATTCTTATGACATTATTGGTATCACGCGACTGTCTTCATCGAATGGCAGAGGTCAATCTCCGATCCTGGTCCGCTTCATGAACATAGCACTTAAGGATAAAATAATGAGAATGGCACGGGATAAACCACTGAGCTGCATTGACATTGGACTAAACATCGATCAACGGATTTACTTCAACCACCGACTGACGCACTTAAATCAACGTCTCCTAGGAATAGCGAGAAAATTTAAAACAGATCACCATTACAAATTTGTGTGGTTCTCAAACGGATTTGTGTTTCTTAAAAAAGATGAAAAATCTAAAGCTTTAAAAATAACTGACATTCAAGATTTGCCAAATCATAATTGAATAGTGGAAACATTCTCTGATTGCAACTAATATATTTTTTGAATTTTGTTATGATGCACAGTTTGTTAAAATGAAAATTGAATTTCGCTAGTTATTTAAATTGTATAGAAATAATGTATAAGATACTTGCACTTGTAATAATGCACTAGTGTGGTGGCTGCAACAGTTTTTTAAGCTTCTTTGCCACTAAACAAACGAAATAAAGAAAAAAAAATTTTGTACAAAATATACGAGAAATCCCGGATAAAACCGGGCAATCTGGCAACCTTACTCTATATACATCGACTTCGCCAAGGCCTTCGATCCGGTGTACCGCAGGGCAGCTACTTGGGACCGCTTATCTTCGTGCTGTTCATAAACGACTTACCAACATTCCTTCAGTCGCCTAAACTATGAATGAAATGAATGAAAGTCAATGGCGGTATGTGTAAGTGCATAAGCTTGTTCAGGAGTAGAGCCTCAATCGTTTACGACTATGCTTTAAATGAAAGCTCACTAGACTACTGCCAAAACCTTCGCTTGCTCAGTTTTCTTTGTTGAAATACGACAAGCTTTGAAGTCCCGCACGCAATAAACACTTTAGTCTGTTCGTTAGTACGCAGCATGTTAGAATCTGCGGTTCGAGTTTGGGCACCTTATCACTTCTTTCACAGCGACGGAATTGAAAGAATCCTGGAAAAAAAATTCTGCGTTATCTCCTTACTCTTAGAGGTGTGGCGGCCAAAATCTCAAGTGAGTGCATGAGTGAATCGAGCAAAAGAGTTTCATGACTTAGGAAACGATTCGATTCTGACCATCTATGGTTTGGTCATCTATCAATTATATAAGGAACTATCTGAACCGAATTTTCATCTACGATATTCTGACAAACGCTGTTGACCGTCCGCAACTGCTCTAGAGTTTAAACCTCTACGCTTTAGCTCGACAACTTCGCTATCAGTTGATTTTTTGGTTGCCAAGAAGCAGAACAGCATTTGGACAAAATCACCCCTTACACCGATGTTGTCAAGCTTTCAATGTTGTCTTGCGCTTATTTACCTTTCATATATCTAAATCTTTGTATAAAAGTGCAATCCGTGATGTAAACTTTCAAACAAAATATTGTAATCTTATTCATAAGTTACTTTGATTCTAAGTTTGTATGACAGTAGTTAAAAAAAATCTTCACTGTTGTTTTTCCTCATTAAAGCATTTTGTAAGAAAGATTTATAAGCATACGCATACAAAGAATATAATCTAACGAACTAGAGAAATAATTGGATTTTTTTTTCTCAAGGGATTTTAAGTTTCAATGGCTTATTCATCCCGATATAATTGGATATGACTCAAAGCAAAGTACATATCCTATGGTTTTGTTTGAAAACTTTACTGGCACCGATTTAGACATTTTAATTGTTATCGACTCTGCAACCAAGTTTTCAAGAGTCGAAATTAGAGCCCCACAATTCGTACTAAGCTTATCCAAGTGGTAAGCAGCGTTTTGTGCTATCAAAACTATGTCCCCAGAAAGTCTACCAGCAGGGAAAAAGTTTCGACCACGCTCCACCAAAGATAAAGATATCTCATCCAAGAAAAAAAAACGGTTTCCCACTCCAAACTTCGAAGGAATCTTGTCAAACACGCAGTATAACAAAATGTGTGAGCCCATTTGATATAGTTATTCAAATGGTGGTCCGTTTTTCCTGGGTGGGCAGCAGCGGCACTTCTTCCGGTATCTGGAGTTTCCGGCAGAATGAGCAGTCGATGAGCAGAGAGTGGGTAGTTTAGGGGAGCAGCTCATCATCCATTCTCACAGGAGGCAGGCAGTGTCCTAGTTCTTTTTTCTATTCTCACTTGTCCGGGGCCTTTTTACTGGCCTTGGCACTACTCCTGGCAGCAAGTTGTTAAGTGATTTGCCTTGAATATGTTGGCAAATATTTGGATTCGTATTGGGAATTTTCTCTCGACGCATTGTGTGCCAAAGCCTGGGTGCTACAACTGAATTTTCGGGGCCCCACTAATAACTGCGTGTTTGATGAAGTTTACTGGCGTGGGAACTCATAAATATGTATTAGTGTCGGATGTGAATATAAATCGAAAAATATATGACGGTTTATTGTGGATGTTATCATGTTTTGGTGGAAACGCCCGTTAATTGAAGGCTGGAATTAGTGATGATGGATGGAAAACGAATATGATCGATTCATGTTTTTTTTTCTGGTAGCTAGAATAAGCGCCCATAGAAAAGACATGTTATTTTGAATATATTCCTAGGATTAATACCACCGTAGCGAAAAGACTTCAATTCCAGAATCTTAAGCTCTTTTCGTTCCAGTAACGA